>NW_027057701.1:0-3108 GCF_011386835.1 Chrysemys picta bellii
ATGCTGCAAGCACTTGTGGATCACAAGGGACGTTTCACTAACATCAACGCGGGCTGGGCGGGAAGGGTTCATGACGCTCGCGTTTTCAGGAACACTACTCTGTTTAAAGGGCTGCAGCAAGGGACTTACTTTCCGGACCAGAAAATAACCGTTGGGGATGTTGAAATGCCAATAGTTATTCTTGGGGACCCAGCCTACCCCTTAATGCCATGGCTTATGAAGCCGTACACAGGCAGCCTGGACAGGAGTCAGGAGCTGTTTAACTACAGGCTCAGCAAGTGCAGAATGGTGGTAGAATGTGCATTTGGCCGTTTAAAAGGTCGCTGGCGATCATTATTGACTCGCTCTGACCTCAGCCAAAGAAATCTCCCCATTGTTATTTCTGCTTGCTGTGTGCTCCACAAGGTTTGCTAGTCTCTGAGGGGCCACAGGCCTGTGACACCAGGCACCGCATCGCTAGCAAACCAGGTTTGCTAGTCTCTGAGGGGCCACAGGCCTGTGACACCAGGCACCGCATCGCTAGCAAACCAGGTTTCCTAGTCTCTGAGGGGCCACAGGCCTCTGACACCAGGCACCGCATCGCTAGCAAACCAGGTTTGCTAGTCTCTGAGGGGCCACAGGCCTCTGACACCAGGCACCGCATCGCTAGCAAACCAGGTTTGCTAGTCTCTGAGGGGCCACAGGCCTGTGACACCAGGCACCGCATCGCTAGCAAACCAGGTTTGCTAGTCTCTGAGGGGCCACAGGCCTGTGACACCAGGCACCGCATCGCTAGCAAACCAGGTTTGCTAGTCTCTGAGGGGCCACAGGCCTGTGACACCAGGCACCGCATCGCTAGCAAACCAGGTTTGCTAGTCTCTGAGGGGCCACAGGCCTGTGACACCAGGCACCGCATCTCTAGCAAACCAGGTTTGCTAGTCTCTGAGGGGCCACAGGCCTCTGACACCAGGCACCGCATCTCTAGCAAACCAGGTTTGCTAGTCTCTGAGGGGCCACAGGCCTGTGACACCAGGCACCGCATCTCTAGCAAACCAGGTTTGCTAGTCTCTGAGGGGCCACAGGCCTCTGACACCAGGCACCGCATCTCTAGCAAACCAGGTTTGCTAGTCTCTGAGGGGCCACAGGCCTGTGACACCAGGCACCGCATCTCTAGCAAACCAGGTTTGCTAGTCTCTGAGGGGCCACAGGCCTCTGACACCAGGCACCGCATCTCTAGCAAACCAGGTTTGCTAGTCTCTGAGGGGCCACAGGCCTCTGACACCAGGCACCGCATCTCTAGCAAACCAAGTTTGCTAGTCTCTGAGGGGCCACAGGCCTCTGACACCAGGCACCGCATCTCTAGCAAACCAGGTTTGCTAGTCTCTCAGGCGCCACAGGCCTCTGACACCAGGCACCGCATCTCTAGCAAACCAGGTTTGCTAGTCTCTCAGGCGCCACAGGTCTCTGACACCAGGCACCGCATCTCTAGCAAACCAGGTTTGCTAGTCTCTAAGGGGCCACAGGCCTGTGACACCAGGCACCGCATCTCTAGCAAACCAGGTTTGCTAGTCTCTAAGGCGCCACAGGCCTCTGACACCAGGCACCGCATCTCTAGCAAACCTGGTTTGCTAGTCTCTAAGGGGCCACAGGTCTGTGACACCAGGCACCGCATCTCTAGCAAACCAGGTTTGCTAGTCTCTAAGGGGCCACAGGCCTCTGACACCAGGCACCGCATCTCTAGCAAACCTGGTTTGCTAGTCTCTAAGGGGCCACAGGCCTCTGACACCAGGCACCGCATCTCTAGCAAACCTGGTTTGCTAGTCTCTAAGGGGCCACAGGTCTGTGACACCAGGCACCGCATCGCTAGCAAACCAGGTTTGCTAGTCTCTGAGGGGCCACAGGCCTGTGACACCAGGCACCGCATCGCTAGCAAACCAGGTTTGCTAGTCTCTGAGGGGCCACAGGCCTGTGACACCAGGCACCGCATCGCTAGCAAACCAGGTTTGCTAGTCTCTGAGGGGCCACAGGCCTGTGACACCAGGCACCGCATCGCTAGCAAACCAGGTTTGCTAGTCACTGAGGGGCCACAGGCCTGTGACACCAGGCACTGCATCGCTAGCAAACCAGGTTTGCTAGTCTCTGAGGGGCCACAGGCCTGTGACACCAGGCACTGCATCGCTAGCAAACCAGGTTTGCTAGTCTCTGAGGGGCCACAGGCCTGTGACACCAGGCACTGCATCGCTAGCAAACCAGGTTTGATAGTCTCTGAGGGGCCACAGGCCTGTGACACCAGGCACTGCATCGCTAGCAAACCAGGTTTGCTAGTCTCTGAGGGGCCACAGGTCTCTGACACCAGGCACTGCATCTCTAGCAAACCTGGTTTGCTAGTCTCTGAGGGGCCACAGGCCTGTGACACCAGGCACTGCATCTCTAGCAAACCTGGTTTGCTAGTCTCTGAGGGGCCACAGGCCTGTGACACCAGGCACTGCATCGCTAGCAAACCAGGTTTGCTAGTCTCTGAGGGGCCACAGGTCTCTGACACCAGGCACTGCATCTCTAGCAAACCTGGTTTGCTAGTCTCTGAGGGGCCACAGGCCTGTGACACCAGGCACTGCATCTCTAGCAAACCTGGTTTGCTAGTCTCTGAGGGGCCACAGGCCTGTGACACCAGGCACTGCATCTCTAGCAAACCAGGTTTGCTAGTCTCTGAGGGGCCACAGGCCTCTGACACCAGGCACCGCATCTCTAGCAAACCAGGTTTGCTAGTCTCTCAGGCGCCACAGGCCTCTGACACCAGGCACCGCATCTCTAGCAAACCAGGTTTGCTAGTCTCTGAGGCGCCACAGGCCTCTGACACCAGGCACCGCATCTCTAGCAAACCAGGTTTGCTAGTCTCTGAGGGGCCACAGGTCTCTGACACCAGGCACCGCATCTCTAGCAAACCAGGTTTGCTAGTCTCTGAGGCGCCACAGGCCTCTGACACCAGGCACTGCATCTCTAGCAAACCAGGTTTGCTAGTCTCTGAGGCGCCACAGGCCTCTGACACCAGGCACTGCATCTCTAGCAAACCAGGTTTGCTAGTCTCTGAGGCGCCACAGGCCTCTGACACCAGGCACCGCATCTCTAGCA
>NW_027057702.1:0-3103 GCF_011386835.1 Chrysemys picta bellii
CCCATGGATTTCAGTGGGAGTTAAGTGCCTAAATACCTTTGAGGTTCTGGGCCAAAAAAAAACAATTTAATTTGGTGACCCTTTTCAAACAGAATTTAAGCAAAGTGGGTCTCTGTTGGTCAGAGGTAGGACAGCCATGGGGAGTAAGAAAGCCCACTTACTTTTTTCCCCTCAGTAATAGATTCGATCTTGGATCTGAAATCGACTTTAGCCAGCACAATACCCAGCCTCTCCTTCTGTCCAAGTAAAAGCAACTGACACTGAGGGCCAACTGCCAGTGTTCAAATCACAGCATTGTGAGGTCACACTGCAGCACTTATGTCATTGTTGCCATGACCACGGGTGGGTAATAAAGGAAGGAGCAAGGGTTGTTAACCACATATGTGACATAAAGTATTATGGAGGTGCCTGGTGGCGACTCCAGTTAAGGTTAAGGTTTTGTCTAAAATGGGGCATAAATTCCTGCTTTTCCCTGTGAGCAGGTGGTTAACCAGTATGGATTAACCTTTACTCTGACCTTTACTCAGTCAGGGAGTTAGGCACATAAATACCTGCAAAACTCTGGGCCCAACTGCCACTCAGAACTTCCCCTGAAGATGGTGGCCTCATTGGTTCTAACTGTCGACATTCCTATGCTGCGCATAGACATTGCGGATGCTCCATCCAGCTGGATGGTGTACACAATGATACCATCCAAGTAGAAGAAACATCTGCTTAAGTCATTAATCTCTGAGAGGCAGCAGGCCCCTGGGTCATCCCAAAAAGCTGAACTGAACTATAATGACGCAGCCCAATAGGGAAGGTTATCTTTATGCAGAACTTCCGTAAGAGAACCTGGCAATATCCACTGGGCAAATCCAGAGTAATGGATTCCTGAGCACCCCCAAATTGGTCCAGAACATCATCAATCTGTAGGATTGGCGGTGTATGTTTTTTGTAACAGTATTTAGCTGTCTAACAACCCCACAAAAGCAGTGTACTTTATCTTCCCTTGTGACTAGAAAAACTGGTGATGTCCATGAGATGGCCAAATCGCTCTCTTTTTGACCTGTAACAGGTTTTCTACTGTCTTGGCACAGCTGTGCAAGAGGGTCTCTGTTTATGGGGTGTACATCTCGATGTATCGATATAGTGCTGTCAAATGAGCCCATCCCAGTTTGGCGCTAAGTCCTATAATTAAGATGCCTTTGTAACTGGACAAAAGGATATTCACATCCTCCAAGGGCACTGTTGTATCAGAAGATGAAATTGATACATTGGTGTTAGTGTGTAATTCAGCACGATCTTCATCTCACCCTGATGTTTGATTACGCACATGGAATCGCCATCGGATTCCAGTCTACAAAAATCTACTCCCAAACTGGACCATATCAGTGACCACAAAGGGGTGTCCCCTGCTGAGGCACCAATATGTACAGTGAGATCTGCCTTGCCTTTAACTGACAATTCTTGGCCCTCAGTTCCGTGGACAGGAAGCAGATGAGGGTAGGTCAGGGGGATATTTGCTCCAAGTTCTCAAGTCACTAGAGAAACAGCAGCTCCCATAGCCACTAAACCAGGCAGCAGCTGTCTGATTCACAGTGACCCATACAACACCAGCAACAGAGGTAATGCTACTTCAGTAAATGGCCTTTGCTCTGCTTCAGTTAGTCCCTATTCTATTCTGATTCACTGTATCAAGCCCAGCCCTCACCCCTAATTTCCTGATGGCTTCCAGGCATTATTCTTAGCCCTGCATTCATATTGTAATAAATGGCCCATCTGTGACCATATGTAGCAAGAAACTCCCCCCCACACACACCCTCTTTGTGGTTGCTGGGGAATTGAAGCAGCATCTGCTGGTGCAGCTAGTTGACCCACACACTCTGCTAGTTGTTGTAAGTGCTGAGTTGATCTTCCGCCTTCGCCAGGCAGGACAGGTTGTACCTCAGCTACCCAGACTCCCGGCATGGTAACAGATAGCTTCTTAGCTTCATGGACTAGATGACCTCCTGAGGTCTCTTCCAACCCTGATCTTCTACGATTCTATGATAGCTGGATGCTCCAAACTCAAACAATCTGGGTCCCTGGAGTCACATCACCCATAATGCCTTTTCCTCGTAGAATCCAGCATTACTCCGTCAGTGTCGAAAGGGCACCGTTCTGTAGCTGCTCTCACTAGGAAGCATAAATATCAATGCCCTCCTGCGGTTTCCACATCCTCTCCAGGCACACCAGGAATTTCCCTACACCCCAGCCCCCAAAAAAACTCCCCCATCACCCTCCCAGGGGTCAACCCAACAAAGCTGAAGAACATACCAAGAACCAGGAATATACCAACATGTCCTCTGCAGGTTCAAAACATCCAAACAGCCCGAAGCACAAATACAGCTACCTACTGAAGAAAGTCTCCACAATCTAAAGGCAATTCCCGATGTTTGTCGGTCAAACTCGTCCCATTTATTGAAGTTACAAAACATGGCTGCTGGTGCACCTCTTGCAAATAAGCTTACGAAGAAGGAAAGCTTCCCACTGTTACAATTGGTAAAACTGCAGGAGCTTGGTTTGCCGGACCGATCAGCAAAGCCAGAGCTGACAAACGACATGAAAAGGCTGCAGAACACCAAGCCTGCTGAAAGCCTTCTAAGCCAGTCACTGCCAGAAGTACTTCATGAGGCTGTTAAGAATGCTGGAGACACAACACAGTTTATGCAAACAAACATGGCTGTCGTATCATACTTTCTATTTAAGCAAAAGATACCACATCCTAAAACTGGAGGCCAATGTTAAGTGCATTGTTACTTGTTAACCCTGAAGTTGGACACTGGTTCCAACCAAGACCAGCAAACACTCACTATCTTTCTGCAAGGTTTCAGAGTGGTAGCCGTGTTAGTCTGTATCAGCAAAAAGAACGAGGAGTCCTTGTGGCACCTTAGAGACTAACAAATTTATTTGAGCATAAGCTTTCGGGGGCTAAAACCCACTTCATCGGATGCATGCCGTGGAAAATACAGTAGGAATATATATACCGGTATACACAGAGGACATGAAAAAATGGGTGTTGCCATACTAACTATAACAAGCCCACCTTAACTGATTACTCTCATTATAGTTAGTATGGCAA
>NW_027057703.1:0-3102 GCF_011386835.1 Chrysemys picta bellii
ATGTAACCATGAATCTTCAGCTGATGGCTACTAAACTGGGGGCTCTATCACACCTTGTCACTGTGGGTAAGGCACAGTGGCTGTTGGGGCACGGGGCTAATCTGGGAGGGCAGTTAAGGGAACATATTATGGACCTACAAAATGGTTCACTCTGAGCTGGATAGTTGGCCAGGTGAATCGTTTATCCAAACTAGCTTGCCCACACCTACTGAGTATCCCAACACTGCTAGCCCAAATCTGTTGTAGGTTACCAATGAAATGAGTTGCTGGTCTCAGTTGAGCTCCTAGTGGTTCTTTGTGAATGCTGATGGATATGCAGAGGCCCAAGACTAACAGCAGGAGGTGCTATGGGTTAAAGATGAGGAACATTTGCAGAGCTGGAATAACAAGGGGGGCTGCAGGTTGGATTTGAGGGGTCTCAGCAGAGCTGTGGGGGAGCCCTGCACTGGAGTAGGATTAAGGGGTCTTAGCAGAGCTGCCAGGGGAGCCCCAGGCTGGAATAGCGGGGGGCTGAGGGCAGGATTGAGGGGTATCAGCAGAGCTGGGAGGGGAGCCCCGCCTGGAATAGCGGGGGGCTGAGGGCAGGATTGAGGGGTATCAGCAGAGCTGGGAGGGGAGCCCCGCCTGGAATAGCGGGGGGCTGAGGGCAGGATTGAGGGGTATCAGCAGAGCTGGGAGGGGAGCCCCAGGCTGGAATAGTGGGGGCCGAGGTCAGGATTGCGGGGTATCAGCAGAGCTGGGAGGGGAGCCCTGCCTGGAATAGCGGGGGGCTGCGGGTCCGGTTTCTGGGGTATCACTGAACACATTTTGTAGAGCTCCTGCCACCTGAGCTAGCACAGCCCCGGCCCGGACAAGGCACCTGCTGCTGTTCCCGCTAACCGGCTGGGCGCTCCGGAGTGCAGGGGAGCCGGGCACCAGGGAGCCCTGGCCAGGCTGCTCCCCCATTCCCCGGGGGAGGTGGCACCCTGGCCCGCGCCCCTTCGCGGGCGCCTTTCCCAGCCTGTGCCGGGCTCCTGCGCGGGCGGGTCCCCGGGGGCCGCTCCCCTGCCCCTCGCCAGGAGCTTGGGTGGGCAGCGGGGCCTCTTTCTTCCGGAGCCGTGACATCAGCCCCTCGGGGCGGAGTGCAAAGAGCCCGGCTTCCCGGGCCTGCGGGGGCGTGTGTGTGTGTGTGCCTCGGGACACGCCTTCTCCCGGGGACAACAAAACCCAGCCCCCAGCGGAGCCCAGCCGGGGAGCGCAGCACCAAGGAGAGTCCAGCCCAGCAGCAGGTACGTGCCTTCGGGGCAGCTGCTCCCACGGCCGGGACCCGGACTCTGCCCCAGGCCGGCCAGATCCTCTATGTGCTCCTGCTGCAGGGTCACGCGTGGGCTCCCCCAGGCCCACGCAGCGCATCGTGACTGGGGCTCCCTGTCCGGCGAGACCCAGACCCGCTCTGCCCCGGGGCTTCCCTCCCGGCCCCACCCTGGCCCCGGAGCGCGCGTCAAAGGAGCCGCACTCGGACCATATTAGTATGAAAGCCAAGTGCCTGAGTCAGAAAGGATCTGGCCGGTTTCCTCTTGCTCTGGGCAGTTGGGGGAGGGGGACAGATGGCGGCGGGGGAGCCCTGGCCCTGGCTCTGTCATTACGCGGGGGCTGTGCGCACTGGGAAGCTGGTGCCCAGGGATGCGTCTGGCAGCGGGTCTGGTTTAGCTCGGAGTCCCTGTGCTCTCTTGGTCCCCAGTCATCAAACGGGGCTGTTCTCCAAAGCAGGGCAACTGTGAACTGCTCCCAGCTACAGAGCCAGCCGCACCCCTGGCACTGAATTCGGAGCCACTGCAAATAAAGCTGGCTCGGAGGTGCCAAATTCAGAGCAGGGTTTCAGGGTTGCTCCCTTCTGCCTCCCCACTCCCCAAAACCTTTAGGGGAGTCATCCCAGTGCAGGGCTCTGCTGCTGCGGAACCAGCCCTGGGATGAGCTGGGGCTGTAGACACCTCCCACCAACCACAGCTGAGGTGTTTGGAATAGAGGTTCAGAGCTGGGGACCAGCTAAGAGTGTCTCCTCTGGGTTCAGGTTGCAAATCCGAAGGCTGACTGGGCTAGGGCTTTGTTTCAGGTCCAGGTTTTTGAAGGTCCCTTTGGATTGTAACCTGTGCTATCAAATATCAGCCCTGTCCCAGCTACACAGAGCTGCCTCAGAAGCTCTGCTAGCCAATTGTATTTCAGGGCTGTGAAGTTGTACATCCCCAATCTCCTCCCCAGATCTCCCTGTTCCTGGCTCTGGCAGGTAGGATCTTGCCACTGTTAAGAGGAGTTGTTCAGTCATGTAATGTAAAGCCGCATGCGTCTCAGCCATAACATCAGCTTGTTACAATGGAATCCCATCACCAGCCGGCGTGTGCAAAGACTCCCCCACACCTGGGGGGGCAGCATGTTAGTCCTGTGCACTGATTTCCATAGCAGGAGAGGGGCTGGCCCATGCCACAGCAAGTGCCCGGCAACGCCCTGGGCTGTGTTTAGGTTTGACGGTTGCAATCTACCTCTCTGAGCTTCCAGGCTGCCTCCATTGCACCCATGGCATGCATGATGGCAGGAACCCTCTGAACAGAGTGGTAGTGCTGTGACACTGAGAGACGCTTGGATGAGGATGGAGTAGCCATCATACTATACTTCTTGGTGAACGTAGTACCCTTGGAAGGGTTCGTGCTGCTGGCTGGAGCTGCACATGGTGGGGTCTTGTCCGGTGCAGGCTTCATCTGCACGCATATAGCGCGATGAATGCTCTTCAGTTCGAGCACCTCCTGCTGTTTCTGTCTTGCATCCCTGTTAGCTCTGCCAGTGGCCCTCAAGCCTGACCTGCAATGGCAGTAGTCCTACATCTTCCTGCAGCCCTGTCTGTGCCCCACAATGCTGACCCCCCCACACTCCCTTCCCCCAAATCACCTGTTCTTCCAGACCTGGGCCATATCATGTGATGGGGTTTTGATGCAGAGTCCACAGTGAATGTTTACTGAGACCTCCCCAACTCGTTTCACCTGTGATCAAAGTCTGGAAATGAGCTTGGTCTTCACACCACCTCTTGCCAGTGCTTAGACCCTTTGCGTCTTTGAGCATGAGCGGTGCCCA
>NW_027057704.1:0-3101 GCF_011386835.1 Chrysemys picta bellii
TGCTATAGGGATTGGTTCCTGGGTTGGTGTTTCTGTGGTGTGGTGTGTAGTTGCTGGTAAGTATTTGCTTCGGGTTGGGGGGTTGTCTGTAAGCAAGGACTGGTCTGTCTCCCAAGGTCTGTGAGAGTGCGGGATCATTTTCCAGGATAGGTTGTAGATCGCTGATGATGTGCTGGAGAGGTTTTAGCTGGGAGCTGTATGTGATGGCCAGTGGTGTTCTGTTATTTTCCTTTTTGGGCCTGTCCTGTAGTAGGTGATTTCTGGGTACCCATTTCGCTCTGTCAATCTGTTTCCTCACTTCCCCAGGTGGGTATTGTAGTTTTAAGAATGCTTGATAAAGAGCTTGTAGGTGATTGTCAGGGGGATTGGAGCAAATTCGGTTGTATCTTAGGGCTTGGCTGTAGACAATGGATCATGTGATGGAAGCTGGAGGCATGTAGGTAAGTATAGCGGTCTGTATAGGAAACAGATTGACAGAGCGAGACAGGTACCCAGAAATCACCTACTACAGGACAGGCCCAACAAGGAAAATAAAGAAATCACTCTAGCGACACCATCAGAGGACCCAACCACATCAGCCACATCATCAAGGGCTCATTCACCTGCACGCCTACTAATGTTATATCTGCCATCATGTGCCAGCAACATCCCTCTGCCGTGTACATTGGCCAAACCGGACAGTCTTTACGTAAAAGAAGAACACCTGGAATTGACACCTCCTCATCTATTATTGGGAGTGGACTACATTCACCCTGATTGAATTGGCCCTGTCAGCACTGGTTCTCCACTTGTGAGGTAACTCCCTTCTCTTCATGTGTCAGTATCTAATACCTGCATCTGTAATTTTCACTCCATGCATCTGAAGAAGTGGGTTTTTTTACCCACGAAAGCTTATGCTCAAATAAATGTTCGTCTTTAAGGTGCCACTGGACTCCTTGGTTTTGTGGATACAGACTAACATTGCTATCCCCTGATAAAGTAACTTTTTTTCATCTAAATACCTAAAAGACTGTTTTACTATTGTTTTAAATGCCTAAAATGTGATCCTTTATTCTGGTACTGAGATCTCTTCATATTCATTTCCATTCTGGCCAAAGCCAAGCCATGTGGAGTCCTGCGGAGCCATACCACAATCGTGTCTCCTTTATACAATCACCCACAGCCGCTCACTGTAGCCAGCTGGGGTGAACTGGAATTGTATTTTGGCATCTTTTAGTTTTGATCAGGTGTCACAACCCATCCCAAGCTAAGTATGCCACTTACACAGCACTTTTTAACTGCTAACAATTCAGACTAAGAATAAAGGCATTGCCAGAAACATACAAGTCTGTATCATTCACATGATAAACAGCTCTCATTTTGACTTTCAGCATCAACTGCAATTTTGTTTTCTTATGATTTAATATAATTTGTTTCCAATATTGAAGGCTCCCAGACAGCTACTTCCAAACCAGTTTAAATTTGGCATGCTCAGTTTTTATAATCCTTCAGAAGCAATGCAAGGGAGGCTCAGCTGGTCTTCCCTAGCAAGGCCAATAGAAGCAACAGACTGCTTTGCTAGTGAGTCTGCGGGTATGATCAAGAGGGATAGGACAGAAGGAAAAGCAAGGAAAGAAGGGGAGAAACACTAAAAAGCAGAGGATGAAAACTGCACACCATAAGGCCCTGCACCTAGAGTACAGTTTTTGGTTCCAGATAAACAGGTACGAACATTTGCTTGCATTTACAGTGGAGTTAATCAACTAATATTAACTGGAAACTGATTAACCCAAATTACAACATGTCAAAAACCTCTTGTCTAGACAGGACCATGGCAAGAATATGTCAGAGAACAGACTAAAGCTAGGGGGCCCAGATGAACCAGTGCTGTGACAGTACATACTGGTTTGGTACAGACCCCTTGCTGGCCAACTACAGCTTTGAACTTTCAGTCCCAGGCTTCTGGTGGGGAACTCCTCTCTAACATGCTTCTTCTGCTTGTCACAGTATCTATAACACTCTCTTGCATCTGAAGAAGTGCGGTTCTTACCCACGAAAGCTTATGTCCCAATACTTCTGTTAGTCTTAAAGGTGCCACAGGACCCTCTGTTGCTTTTTACAGATTCAGACTAACACGGCTACCCCTCTGATACTATAACACACTTATCACTTAACATGAATGCCTGCTGAAAGCCTGGTAGGACTAATGGAAAGAACATTCACTAGATACAGAGGAAGATGCACCCAGCCCTCCTCAGCAGGAAAGAATGTCGCCTCCACCTGAGACAGCGGAAACTGTGATACAATAATATACTCTATTTCCAAAAAAGAATGGAAAGGGAGAAAGAGCAGCAACAGAATGTACATATTTTTAAAAGAAAAATAGGTCTTGTGCCTTTTGCTTCTTTATTGTGAAAAACTAGTGCCTGATGTTTTTATCAAAAAAAGGTCTCTTCCTACTTCTTACAGTGTTAGAAATTAGACTCTGTCTAGAATGGAGGTGGTGAGAACTGCGGAGTTGGAGTAAGGCCTGGTCTACACTTAAATGTTTTACTGGCATTGCGTTCTCAGGTTTGTGATTTTTTGTTTGGCCAACAAAACTATACTAGTTAAAGCCATAGCGTAGCTACAGTTATGAGAGTAGATGAGACCACGCTACGGTTTAGGTTATTTGTTTTTGATATTTTCAATATGGCTAAAGGGGCTTACATTCAGGCTTAAGTGATGACATAAGAAGCAACAAGAGAGTGCGAGATGAGCTAGGAAGAGGGCAAGATTTTTATACACTTTGTTTAAAACCCCTTAGTTTCAGCTAACATACATGAATGTCTAATTGGCATCTTGCATAAATGAAGGCTCCCAGCCCTTTAATTGAGGCAACAGAGATCGCCTCCGTCCTGCAGCAAAACCAGCCGTGGCAGCGCAGAGACTGTTACGCGGGAGGGATTTGCCTGCTTAATTCCATACCGCCCTTTATCACCCCCCTGCCCCAGCAGAAAGCAGCAGCCACGGGCCCGAGCCCGGGCACCTCCCTGCAGGGAGGGGGACATGAGCCGGGCCCGGGCTCCCCCAGGACCAGCCCGGCAGGAGGGGGGCCCCTAATAACCCGCAGCTCCTGACCT
>NW_027057705.1:0-3101 GCF_011386835.1 Chrysemys picta bellii
CAGAAAAGCAGCCTCCTTAGGTATCCCAGCCTTTGTTTCACCACCCAGACACTATACTGCTAGAGATGCAGTGCCTTGTGTCAGACCTGTGGCCCCTTAGAGACTAGCAAACCTGGTTTGCTAGAGATGCAGTGCCTTGTGTCAGACCTGTGGCCCCTTAGAGACTAGCAAACCTGGTTTGCTAGAGATGCAGTGCCTCCTGAGAAGAGCGTCAGGCTTGTGGCACCTGTCGAAGTCAGACACGCTGATGCGCCGATCCGCCGGAGCTCGCAGTCCCACCCCCCAGAGCGCTGCTTTACCGTGTTATATCCGAATTCCTGTTATAACGGGTCGCCTTATATCGGGGTAGAGGTGTACTTCCCCTCCACCCCTAAAGTACTCTGACTTCTACATATGTAGTGTGTTTCTATTATGATCAGGGTTGCTATTCATTCATCTCTCCTCATGAGAACTATTTTTAGTATTTCAAGGTTTGAGAAGCTTCCTAGAGACTTTTAAAAAAAGATAAGAACATACTAAATGACTTGCGAGCTTATGTGTGGAAGAGATATTTTCATTTAATTTATTGAGATCAATTCAATGAAAATTATATTTTTTCCCTTTGTATTTCAACCATTCCCTATTTCATTTCAGCTCCGGCTGCTGCAACTACGGAGGTTAAAACAGAAGGATGCAGTGGAATCCCTCCTCTCTGCTGATTCTTCCCACAGTGACTTCTAACACTCCATAACGCTTGACGTGTCATGCGATACATTCACTCTGTCCTCATCATATAGCGGAGCTTGAGAAGTTTCCTAGAGACATTTATAAAATATGTGAACTGAGCATAAGACTTGTAAGATGATGAGGTGTAGAAAGATATTTTCATTTCATGTATTGACGTTAATAAAGGGAAACATTTATTTTTCCCTTTGTGTTTCAACCAACTCTCATTTCATTCCAGCTGAGGATGCAGTGACTACAGAGCTTAAAACAGTTGGAGGAAATTGTATCGTGCAGTGGATTCCCTCCTCTCTACTGATTTTTCCCACAGTGATTTCTAAGGCTCCAAAATGCTTGACCTTGTATTATGCAATGCACTCACTCCACAATAACAGGTTTCAGAGTAGCAGCCGTGTTAGTCTGTATCCGCAAAAAGAACAGGAGTACTTGTGGCACCTTAGAGACTAACAAATTTATTAGAGCATTCTTAGTCTCTAAGGTGCCACAAGTACTCCTGTTCTTTTCACTCCATAATGAAATCCCAACTGTCCATATTACAATTTATGTGATAATACTCTGTTGATTTACTCAAAGTTTAAATTGCAAAATGAAGGATATCGATGCAAAAAAGTTACAAGAAAATTAAGAAAGGGTTAAACCTTAAATGTTATTGACATAATGTGTTTGCTATATATTTCTGTGGTTCAACTCTTCTCTGATCAAAATCTCATGTCTGAACTGTAACAGGCAGCTTAAGCACAGTATAACAGCATAACAAATATGAACTGGAAAAACTTTGCAAGAAAAAAGATGTGTATAATTTTCCTCTAATGTCAGAACGAAGGGAGAGATTTCAGGTGGCCCCAAGGGGTTTTCAAGCCTCAAGTGTCTCTGAAGGGGAACGGCAAGGTGGCAATCTGGGAAATCTTCCTGCTGCTTTTGCAAAAATCTCTCTGAAACGACCTGAGGTGAGAGTTCCATTCAGATATTCCAACACAGACTCATCAGCAAGTTGGGCATGTGGAGACATGTTTGGTTGCAGTGATGGAAAATGGGACGCTCTGACCAGGAGGTAAGGACCATAGGCGTGCGCAGCACATTGCATTAGGGTGTGCACCCAGGGAATTTTTTTTCTTTTTTTAAAGGCGAACATCATAAACGGCTGGGTGTGGGAGGGGGTGCTGTGTGCGGGAAGGGGCTCAGGGCAAGGGATTGGGGGGCAGAGGAGGGGGTGTGGGATGTATGAGGGGGCTCAGGGTTGAGGTGCAAGAGGGGGCAGAGGGCGGCAGGGGGCTCAGGGCAGGGGGCTGGGGTTCAGGAGGGGTGCAGTGTGCAGGAAGGGGCTCAGGGCAAGGGACTGGGACAGAGGAGGGTGTGGGATGTATGAGGGGGCTCAGGGAAGGGGCTTGGGGTACAGGAGGGGTGCGGAGTGCAGGAGGGGGCTCAGGGCAGGGGATTGGGGAGCAGGGTGTGGCAGGGGGCTTAGGACAGGGAGTTGGGGTGCAGGAGAGGTGCGGCAGGGGGCTCAGGACAGGGAGTTGGGGTGCAGGAGGGGCAGGGTGCAGGCAGGGGGCTCACGGCAGGGGGTTGGGGGCAGGAGGGGCTCAGGGCAGGGGGTTGCAGGGCAAGGTGCAGGCAGGGGGTTCAGGGCAGGGGGCTGGGGTGAGAGGTGCAGGCAGGGGGCTCAGGACAGGGGGTTGGGAGCTCAGGACGGGGGTTGGGGTGAGAGGTGCAGGCAGGGGGCTCAGGGCAGGGGGTTGTGGGGCAAGGTGCAGCAAGGGGGCTCAGGACAGGGGGTTGGGAGCTCAGGACAGGGAGTTGGGATGCAGGAGGGGTACAGGGTGCAGGCAGGGGGTTGGGGTGAGAGGTGCAGGCAGGGGGCTCAGGACAGGGAGTTGGGATGCAGGAGGGGTACAGGGTGCAGGCAGGGGGTTCAGGGCAGGGGGTTGGGGTGAGAGGTGCAGGCAGGCGGCTCAGGACAGGGGGTTGGGAGCTCAGGGCAGGGGGTTGGGGTGAGAGGTGCAGGCAGGGGGCTCATGACAGGGGGTTGGGAGCTCAGGGCAGGGGGTTGGGGTGAGAGGTGCAGGCAGGGGGCTCAGGACAGGGGGTTGGGAGCTCAGGGCAGGGGGTTGGGGTGAGAGGTGCAGGCAGGGGGCTCAGGACAGGGAGTTGGGATGCAGGAGGGGTACAGGGTGCAGGCAGGGGGTTCAGGGCAGGGGGTTGGGGTGAGAGGTGCAGGCAGGGGGCTCAGGACAGGGAGTTGGGAGCTCAGGGCAGGGGGTTGGGGTGAGAGGTGCAGGCAGGGGGCTCAGGAGAGGGAGTTGGGGTGCAGGAGGGTAGGCTGTTTGCAGGCAGGCCCGGGGCTGGGGATCTGGGCTCCCCCGTCCTGGCAGGCAGGC
>NW_027057706.1:0-3093 GCF_011386835.1 Chrysemys picta bellii
TAGCCTGACTCTTGCTAACAAACTGTCATGCTTTGCAATCCCCTTCCTGTCAGTTTTTTCTCTGCTTCCACAACCCCCACTTTGTGTACTACTAGTACAACCAATATTTTTCAATTTTTATTTGCATTAAGTTTTGGAATTTAGATTTTACATTGGATGCTTTAATCTTAGAGGGTTTGATTGGATGTAATGATAATGCATGATGAGCATGGACATGAAAGGTATTATTATTATTATGTTTTCTACAATAATAATAACATACTTTTACACTAGCTAACAACAATGCAAGCAATAACATTTTTATAGCGAGAATATGATGGGGTTGTTGTACATTTTTAGTTATAAAACATAATATATTATATTTAGTACATAAGGTGGACATTTTATAAGCTGTATGAAAGACATACTTTTTAACTTGATATATATTTTGAAGCATGTGAATTTGCTTCTGTACTTTAGAGATTTTTTGAACCTTTGGTAACAGTGAAAGCAAATTTTGAAATTGATTTTGGTATTAAACTAGTTTAATTAAAGGGTCTTTGGAACTTAAGGGCTATTTGCAAAACTTTATTTGCAGGCCAGTAGATAATATGATTGCTGCAGTGGTAGTGAGATTAAAATATATGTCGTGCAATGTGGTGGCATTAATATACACACAGTTATTATTAGCTTGGAAAAGTAAATGTTTTGTTAGGGTAGTTTTTTGTTTTCTATTTTTTTAGCAAACGTAATTATGAACAGTGACAACTTTTTTTGGTTTTAGTTTACGTATACACTGAAGCTGTGGGGGTTTTAACGGCCAAAATGTCCATTGACTTTCTAACTTTATTTAAATGTCAGGTGTAATTTTAGGAGCACTGACTAAAAATTGATTGGGCATACCAGGTAGTTTAATTTTTTAGATGTTTTGGTGAATTACCCAATTCCACATGCATTTTTTTCATGGACCCGGCAGGATTCGGTATGTGGGAGCCCACACCCCCCTAACCGGTTCATATGCTTGGAAGGAGCCCTGAGAACGTCCGCACTTTCACCCAGAAAGTCTCCAAGTATGTTTTTATGGCCACAGATTAGATGGTACTTCTGATGTGTCTGTAAGGGCAGTGGGCCAAGCCTGATGCTCAAGATCATTTTGAATGGCCATTAGCTGGTTATTTAGGAAATTCTGAATTTTTGAACTTGCTAGATTTTACTGCAATGCCTTTTTAGCCTTAGTGATATTTAATATATCACTTTTAGACTCCGCACCCGAGACTCATGGAGTCTCTTTGTCGCTTTCTTTTACCAATAGACAAATTGCTCCCACTGAGTATCAGAGGCTTTTGGCGAAGCCAGGGTTTTTCTGAGATATGTAAGTTTATTTAAATTGAAGGTACCTTCTAGTGGCCATTGTTTAGATGGATTTGCACGCGTGTAAAGATTTCAATTCTCTAAATACCTGCAGGTTTTCGGACCATAATGTACGTACATGAAATAAGCTGGGGTACCCTTAGGGGGTGAGAGGAAATGCTTAGACTGTTCCCCACCCATTTTTTAATTACACACACAGGGAGGATGCCCTGTCCGCGCTAGTGGCTCAGAAATTAAGGATCACTCCTGTGACATAGTGGGTTATGGGAGCTAAGGCGCATGGGAGTTTTGAAAAACTGCTGGATTTAATAACTTTGGAACAGTTCTTAGACATTGTGCCTGACAATGTGAGAGCAGCTGTGTGTGACAGGGACCCTGAGTCAGTCCTACGGGCAGCAGAGATTGCGGATGCCCATACGCAAAACAGGGCTCGAGAAGGGTGTAAAACCCCGGGGAAAACTGATCACCATTCTCCCCAGTTCAAGAGGAGGGAAGGATTTAAAAATAAACCTGACTCTTCTAAAGGAGTTCAAGGGGGCCCAGAGGGTAGGAACTCACATCCCAGGACGGAACAGGTTACATGCTATCGCTGTGGTATGCTGGGCCACATGAGACCAGACTGCCCGACACTGAAGGGCAGCCCAAAACCAGCAACCCCAAATGCCACAGCCAATGCTAACCCTGTTGTTGTAAACTCACAGGCAAGCCACACAGAGCCCAGCATTGGTGCCCTGTGTGCAAATGCTGTTTCTGTGGTCTCTGAAGAATTTGACCTTAAAACTCACATTAAAGCTAAATATGGGGGAAATAACGCAGAGTTTATTAGCAGTGCCGAAGTGAATGGAGTGAGGTGTATGGCATGGAGGGACACCGCAGCAGATATTACTCTGGTTAAAGCAAGTCTTGTCAGGAAGGAAGATTATTTGCCAGGTGAAGATGTAACTGTTGTAGCCTTATCCAAGTATTTTGTCAGGGTGCCTTTGGCTAAAATCCACCTGAAATGGAAGGGATTGGAGGGCACCATGGTTGTGGGAGTAAAAGACATAATCCCTAAGGATATTATGATTGGAAATGATATTAAAGCTATGGTCAGTCAAGTTAATACAAACCAGGCACAAGAGAGGATTGATCCTAAGGTTATGCCTATGGAGGGTTTCTCCAAAAGTTTGTCTTTGGAAAGTAGCTGTTTGGCTGTGAATGAAGTTTCTGAATGTCTATCTAATGTCTCAGAAGTAAACCTGGAATTAGATCAAGCGAAGGGAGAGGAGAACAAGGAGATTTTGGATGAGCCTAGGCAGTCTTGTGAGCTGATGGCTTTATCTAGTCAGCAGTTTGGGAAGGCAAGGAGAGTGGAAGATGAGTGTCCCTATACCTTATCTGTTTCCTGTGCGAAGAATAGTGACAGTGAAGGAAATGTGCCTGTGTCTGTCAGGGGTATTGACTTGCCTATGGAGGAAGCTACCCCAGTCTCCAAGCAGTTGTCTGTGAACAGCCGGGTGTGCTGGGACAAGGGAAATGAAATCCCAAACTGTATGTCTAGTAAAGGAAAATGCGTCGCCAACTCTTTTTTGTCTGTGGAGCAGACAGAAGGTGCCTTTCGGCCTGTGATGGTTGAGAGTAATTTAGTTGTCTCAGAGTTGGTTCTGGATTTAACTAAAGCCCAGGAAGGGAATGGTCCTAAGTTTGCATCTGCTGGGGAGAATGGCACCGTAACTAGGTTGCATCCAGTTAGTGTCTTAGCAA
>NW_027057707.1:0-3093 GCF_011386835.1 Chrysemys picta bellii
GGTTGGACATTAGGAAAAAGTTCCTAACTATCAGGTCAGTTAAACATTGGAATAAACTACCTAGGGAGGTTGTGGAATCTCCATCTCTGGAGATATTTAAGAGTAGGTTAGATAAATGTCTATCAGGGATGGTCTAGACAGTATTTGGTCCTGCCATGAGGGCAGGGGACTGGACTTGATGACCTCTCAAGGTCCCTTCCAGTCCTACAGTCTATGAATCTATGAATCCTCTGTAGGCTTACCAAAACCTCTCACCCTGGTTCTCCCTCCCTGGATGGCTGACTTCTCTGGCAGTTCTTTGCCAGCCTGCTGAAGGGATCTGCTCTCTAGTCCTGCTGTCTCTCTGGCAGCCACCCTGCCCTCCTGCCTTACAGTCCTTTTACCCTTACAGCTGCTGCAAGGCCATCAATCAGCCCCAGCTGAGCAGGTAGGAGAGAGGATCTGGAGGCCAAATTAGGCTGCTAAGGAAGAGATTAAAGTCCAGGACCTCTATGGTAGCATTCTTTGATATGCTTCCAGTTCCACATACAAGGCCAGTTAGACAGGCAGAATTGCAGGCTCTCAATGCGTGGGTGAGACGATGGTGTAGGGAGGAGGGGTTTAGGTTTATTATGAACTGGGGAACCTTTTGGGAAAGGAGGAGCCTATACAGGAAGGATGGGCTCCACCTAAATCAAAATGGAACCAGATTGCTGGCATGTAAAACTTAAAACGTCGTAGGGGAGTTTTTAAACTGAGGCGTGGGGGAAAGCCGGCAGGTGCGGGGGAGCACCCAGTTTGGACAGAGATATCCCATAGGGGAGGATCTATTACTATATCCTAGTAAAGAGGAGAGGATAGAAGTTAATAAAGTATAAACAATCAAATGAAAGAGTCAGCTGCCCCAGGCCCCTGATCCCACTGGGCCGGCCGGGAGCCCCACCCCTGCCCCTGCTGCACTGGGTGGCAGGGCAGCCCAGACCCCTCCATGCTGGGCAGTCAGGAACCTGGGACCCCGGCATGTGGGCCAGCCTTTAGCACACAATTGAGCTGGTCCGCAGCTGTGTGCTAATAGGGCCACATGCAGGCTGCGGGTTGAGAACCGCTGGTGTAGCTTCAACTTCCAGCCATTGGTTCATGTTATATCTTTCACTGATAGACTGACGAGTCCATTATTAAATATTTGTTCCCCCACCCAATAGGTATTTATAAACTGTAATCCAGTCACCCCTTAACCCTCTCTTTGTTAAACTAAAGAGATTGAGCTCCTTGAGTCTATCACTGAAAGGCATGTTTTTAATCCTTTAATCATTCTTGTGACTCTTCTCTGGCCCCTCTCCAATTTATCAACATCCTTCTCAAATAGTGGGCACCAGAACTGGACACAGGATTCCAGCAGCAGCCACCCCAGTGCCGAATACAGAGGTAAATTAATCTCTGTACTCCTACTCAATATTCCGTGCGTCCCAGGATCATATTACCCATTTTGACCACAGCTTCACACTGGGAATTCGTATTCAGGTGATTATCCGCCATGACTCACAAGTCTTTTTCAGGGTCACTACTTCCCTGGATAGAGTCTTCCCATCCTGTAATTACGGCCTACATTCTTTGTTCCTAGATCTACACTTCACATTTTCCTGTATTAAAACACATATTGTTTGCTTGTGCCCAGTTTCCCAAGCAACCCAGATTGCTCTGAATCAGTGACCTGTCCTTGTCATTATTTACCAGTTCCCAATTTTTGTCATCTGCAAACTTTATCAGTGATGATTTTATGTTTTTTTCTAGTTCATTAATAAAATATTAAATAGCCTGGGCCCAAGAACTGATCCCTGTGGTATCCTGTTGGAAATACATCCGCTCAATGCTGATTACCTACTCACGATTACATTTTGAGACCTATCAGCCTGTTTTTAATCCATTTAATATGTGCCTTGTTAATTTTATGTTTTAGTTTTTTAATCAAAATATCATGTGGTACCAAGTCAAATGCCTTACAGAGGTTTATTATGCCAGCACTATTACATTTATCAACCAAACATGCAATTGCATCAAAAAAATGATATCAAGCTACTTTGACAGGATCTATTTTCCATAAACCCATGTTGATTTGTGTTAATTACATTACCCCCTTTTAATTCTTTATTAATCGACTCCCATATTATCTGCTCCATCACCTGCTTTTTAAAGGGTAACTGTGATCCTAAGAGTCCCTCAATAATAATTTGGCAAAAATATTTGCTCACAAATGGATGACAGGAAAGGTCCCAGAAGATTGGAGAAGGACTAATGTAGTGCCCATCTTTAAAAGGGGGAAAAAGGAGGAGCTGCCTAAGTCCTGATACCTAGCTCATGTGTAAGCCCCAGTGTGTTCTCAAATTAGGCATCCCCCGTGCCTAGCTCATCTGCAGAGACCTGATCCAGTAGTTCTGCTCAGAGGTCACCTTGGAGTGTGGCTACTGGGCTGGGCTCTTCCACCCCAAAACACAGCTGGAGGAACTGATGGTGGCCTCCCTCCTTGTACCAATAGCCCAGTGGACAGAGTACTCCCCCAGGATGTGGGCACGCAGGGTCCACTCCTAAATCTGTCTGAGTCAGAGCAGGGACTTGAATCTAGGTCTCCCACCTCCCAGGTGAGTACCCTGGGCCATGGGGTATTCAGGTGCGGGTCTCTGTCTCTCTTGGCAAAGCTGTTTCACTTTGTATACAATCATGTATTGTCCTTGGGTCAAAAAGAAAATGACTCTATGGTCTAGTAATTAGGGCACTCACCTGCAAGATGGGAGACTCAGCTTCTAATCCCTGGTACTGTATATAAATACATGAATACTCACAGGAAAACAGTTTCAGCAGGAGAGATGGAGGGAAACCCACACCAGAATACCCCATAGCTCAGTGGCTAGGGCTCTCACAGGGGAAGCAGTAATCTGGGCACTTAACTCCTCAGCAACTAGGGAACAGCTGGTGAATATTTTTAACTTGTCTCATATTGGCTAATACTTTATAATGTTTTTAATAAAGAAAGAAGAAAGAACTGCCAGAGAAAATACCTGAGCAAAGTTTCTTCTTCCCTGAGACTGTGGCATGCTGAGTTTCCAGTTCCTGTTTCCT
>NW_027057708.1:0-3093 GCF_011386835.1 Chrysemys picta bellii
CCAGCAAATATAAAACCAATATTCATAACTTCAACTACAACAATGATATATGCATACAAACAGGAGGAATAGATTCATTAGATCATAACTTTTACAGAGATATGTTACATGGTACATGTAGCACAAAACATATTCCAGTTACATCATATATACATTTATAAGCATCTCCCCATAAAATTTCATTAGGGACACCATCACACCCATGTCTCTTAGCCTTCCCTGAGAGCAAGCAGTCCTCTGTCTCCCACTGGTATCAATGCAACATTTAGGGGTCATGTAAATAATACAGAACATTCCCACTTCGTGATACACCTGTCTGGTCAGACTGAGCGCTCCATGGGTAGGGACCGGTCTGTGCTCTTTCTCTGAAGAGATCCTAGCACCACAGGGCCCTGATCCTGACAAAGCCTCTTGGCACTGCTGTGCTGTAAACAAATAATACCAGTAATGGACTGACAATATACAAGGACTTGCACCAAAGCTGTCCAACCTTTACCGAGACCCTTTCCACAGCATTCACCATGGGGAGGGATACAAGGGTAGGCATATCTCACACACACACACACACACACACTCCAGAGTTTGTCCAGCTGTACATGGAGATGGGTTGGAGTGGCTGCACTGGGCTGGTGCCCAGGAGAGGCTACACCAGGCCTGGGGGTAGCGGCTGCTTGTGGCCAGGTGGTATTAGCGCACATGGCCAGGGTAAAGGGGCAGACCTGGGAGGGAACCTGTCACGGATACAGGGTTACCTGCACCTCTGGCCCCTCTCTGGGCTCTCTGAGTGAAACTTTCCAGTGTCAGGGCAGTGTCATGGTAAACTGTATGTTACTGTTCAGCCACTAGGTGGTGCTATGTGCATCAGACCTTATATAAGCTAACCTCTGCCTGGCCGGGCAGAGCGTTAAAGGATCTTGTGGCAGGCACATCTGTGGTGTCTCTCTGAGCCGAAGGCTTTGTAGCCAGGACAGATCTGGTACTGGAGCCTGACCTGCTGGTAGCAGCCCTGGAACCTGCCATCTCAAAGGGGTACATGACAGGCCTTGTCTCTGTGTTTCCATGTGTATATATATCTCCCCATTGAAGTTTCCACTCCATGCATCTGACGAAGTGGGTTCCAATCCACGAAAGCTTATGCCCAAATAAATTTGTTAGTCTTTAAGGTGCCACAGGACTCCTCGTTGTTTTTGCTGAAACAGACTAACACAGCTACCCCTCTCAAACTTGTTTAATAGTGAGGGTAATTAACTATTGGAACCATTTACCCAGGGTCGTGGTGGATTTTCCATCACTGACAAATTTCAAATCAAGAGCGGATGATTTAAAAAAAAAAAATCTGCTCTAGTTCGAGCAGGAATTATTGTGGGGCAGGTCTCTGGCCTGTGTTCCAGGAGTCCAGACAAGCTGATCACAACTGTCCCTTCTGGCCTTGGAACCTGTGAAAACAATGATCAAATCCAGGTCACAACTGAGACTGACTCCATAAGACGGTGGGTTAACAATGATGTTGGTTTGGGTCATCAACTCATTAAATCATCCAGTTAATACAGGGGATGATCAGATCCTGCGGCTAACCTAAGGAAGCACTGTTTTCCTTTCATCCTGCAGCAGGAGATGGGAGAAGTGGCTGTTGTGATTTAAGGAAATCCTGTTTAGACACCAGAGACACTGGAACCGGGGTGGGTGGGGGTGGCGGAGGCTAGCACCCCCTCAAGAGCAGTATTATGAGACTGGGGAAGTATTATGAGACTGATCTAGTTTTTGCCCCCATGCTTTGTTCCGCTCAGGCTGGGTGAGGCTCCGTGGCTGTGGCACGTGATAGTCTAGTCTCCTGTGGGCTGCAATAGTTTGGTTTAATTTTTGGTGCTGGGTTTGATGTGAGGGTGCTGGGTGTGTTGGTGGCCTGTGATATAGAGGAGGTCTGGACTGGATGATCTCATGGTCCCTTCTGGCCTAAAACTCTAAATTTAGCTGGTGTAGGACATACCTGTCATTCCGGGTTTAGGATAAGCCTTCCTGATGCTGTGAACCGCATGATCAACACTCATGCAGAGAACCGAGCTCCCTCCATTCCTCTGACTCCGTTTCTTTCACCAATAATGTCACAGAACATGGTTACTGGTTAGGAATCGGCTTTCTTGGAGCCTTTTATCCAGTTGGGACAATGTGATGTTTTAGGACAGGGTTTGACACATGTTCTTACTCCTTCCACTCATCAATGGTGGTCAGTTCATAAATTACAGGACTAAGAATCAGGAAATATTCATTGATTATATGCAATTACAGGTGTTAATCAGAGCTGAACAAAGGTTTTCATTCAAAAATATCTTGAGGAAATTTGGCCAATTTACAAAAAGAGATTTTGTGTGTGAAAACATTTGGATTTTCTTGAGATTTTTTTTTTTTTGCATTATTACAAAATTTTCAACTAAACCTTTTATTTGGGGGGAGGGGTCCTATGATGTATTGTGTATTGAGTTCTGTTCTAGTCTATGTAGCGTCTCACACAACACATCACTCAGGATTTCTTCTGCTTTGCCAATTTTGAGCCCTCAGCTTAGTCAAATCGAAGGATTTTCAAAACTGAAAATATTAATTTTGGAAAATTCCAAGCTTTGAGAAGAATAAAAAAATTGAAAATATTTAAAAAATGAATAATTAGTCCATTTCAGAAAAACAGAACAAAAAAAGTCTGACCAGTGAGTGATGCTATGCCCCCCCCCCCCCACATGCCATATCTCAGGAACATAGTGTGATTGGGGAGTAGACCCAGAAGAAAGGGTGGAGCTGCCCAGTGAATGAGGAGGTGAAAGTGAAGATCGGGGGCTCAGTACCAGGCTGATAAAATGACACTAGGCCCTGCTCATAGTCCAGATACACCCCGATCTTCCCGGGGCTCCAAGTCAGGGGCAGGAGGGAAGTGCAAGCCCGGTAATGGCTCCCACACTGATCCATGGCCCAGATCCTCTCCTCAGGAGCAAATCTGATACAGCCCTTCCTCCTGACAGACTCTCCGGCCACCCCCACAGCCCAGGCCCTCCCACCCCCGATCTCTACCTCCCAGGAGTGTCTCCCCGAGGTGAACCCTTCCAA
>NW_027057709.1:0-3092 GCF_011386835.1 Chrysemys picta bellii
CCGGGTCTCCTCCCCCCACAGGCACTGTCCCAGTTCCTGACCCTGCTTGTGGTGGAGTGGTGGGTGATTTGGACAATGGGCGGGTCCCCACTATCCCCCATTCAGGCCTAAGTCCTGCAGCTGCTGTGTGGGGGCAGGGAGGTCCCTGGCTAACTGGCTCTCTCTCCCCTAACCCCACTCCTGGTGGGTGCAGGAGGAGGCCCAGCAGCTCGTGTTCCTGCACGCCATCCACCCCGCGTCTCGCTGCACAGCAGAGAGGGCAGGACACACTGGAGCCGCACTGCTGCAAGGCGGCTGTGGCGGAGAGGATTGTGGTGAGCGAGACACGGTGCCCAGCAGCTGGAGGAAAGACAGAGACATGGGAGGGGCAGGGGTCTCCCCAGGCCAATGGATGGGGGATGGCTGGTGCTGGAGGGGCAGCTGAGGGCAGGGATTGCTGGGGCTGAAGACTGGGGAGAAGAGACGGGAGAAATTCGGAGAGTGGTCACTATTGGGCAGGAATCGGAGGAGCGGGGGGCAGGTGGGGGAATCCTGCTGGCTGTGTGGGGCCCTGGCTGTGTAATCTCCTCACTGGGAAGTGTCAGTGAGGCCCGAATCTCACACGCTCCTTTGTCTCTGGGTCTCACAGGAGCTCATTGAGGAGCTGCCTGATAACTCTCCACCCGGCGCCGTCCTCGCCAACTCCCTGATTGCTGTGGGCAACCTCAGGTACCGAGACCCTCCGGCCCGGTTCCCCTAACCCCAGTGCTGCTCAGGCCCAGGGCTGGGAGTCACTGCCCCTCCCACTCCCTGGTCACCGCCCAAGGGTGGCTCCTCTGGCAGAGGTGCGGGGAAGGTTCACTCTCTCCTGGCTGGGCTGTTCTTTTCACTCCAGTAACATTGCAACGGCTTTGGGGAGAGGCTCACACCCAGGATCAGATACAGGAGGGGCAGCAGGGTGCAGGGAACAGGGGCTATTCCTGCCCTGCCACTGTCTGTGTGAGAAACCTTGGCCTTGTCATTCCCTGGCTCGGTGCCTCAGTTTCCCTTCTTGCCAGCCTGTGCCTATTTCCCTGCAGTTTCACCTGCGTGTTGGTGCCAGTCCCATCCCCGTACTGCACAGTCTAATACCGGCTCCTCTCTCTTGCCAGCACCATGACACCTGCCCTGGAGCCAGAGCTGGAGACCCACCTCCTCTGAGCTGCCCTGCACGCCGTCTTCACCCTGGGCAGGGAGAAGGACACCGCCCAAGTGCAGGTAGATCATGCTAAAGTCATGGATTGAAGAGCCAGCTGTCATCCTGCCATGAGTCCTTGCTAATTGCCTGCAGTGGGATGTGAAGGAGAGAGGCCAGGATATGTGTTTGGGGGTCTCACCAGTGCTTCCCAGAGACCCGTCTTCCCATCCTGTGGCAAGTTTAGCTTCAGTTTCCCTAACTCTGACCCATGGCTCTCCCTTGCTTTCAGGATCTGTCTAGGGTCTTGCCAGACCTCCTGGACGCCATGCTAGGGAACCTGCTGGCAGAGTCCCCAGACACCGACAGGCTCCACTACATCTTGGAGGTGAGCCCGATGAGAGGGGTGGGGGCAATTTTACCTTCACTCTTAGTTCCATTTTCCAGTCTGTCCTCCTAGCCGGGCCCCCAGTGGGCATCCTTGGTCAGGGCAGTCAGTGCAATGCCTCCTTTCCCCACAGCACATTAACTACTGGATCGTGTCCAGGGTGCCGCGAGAGAGAGCCAGGGCCGTTAAGAGCAGCACGGCCCTGCTCAGATTCACCATCACCCTCCCTGAGTTTGACGTAAGTGACCTCTGACCCCAGCTTCCTGACTCCAGGCGTAGGTGATCTGGCTCTGACGGGCTGTAGGATCTGCCGCTGCAGGGGCTGTGGGTTAGGAGTGTTCCTCTTGGGAAGGCAGAGTCAGAGCAGAGAGTGAGCCTGGCTTGAGTCAAGTTCTTCTTGTCCTAGTTAAGTGGTGACTCTGGGCTTTTAAGGGGACTGTGCTCCAGGTTCATGCCTCCCTGTCATCCTGGAGCAGCTGGGGAAGCAAGGTGGGGGAGGTCCAGGTTGGATATCAGGAAAAACTATTTCACTAGGAGCGTGGTGAAACACTGGAATGCGTTACCTAGGGAGGTGGTGGAGTCTCCTTCCTTGGAGGTTTTTAAGGCCCGGCTTGACAAAGCCCTGGCTGGGATGATTTAGCTGGGAATTGGTCCTGCTTTGAGCAGGGGGTTGGACTAGATGACCTCTTGAGGTCCCTTCCAACTCTGATATTCTGTGATTCTGTGATTCTGTGAAGTCCTCATGGAGGGCCCTGTC
Source organism: Chrysemys picta bellii (assembly GCF_011386835.1). Classification (NCBI taxonomy): domain Eukaryota; kingdom Metazoa; phylum Chordata; order Testudines; family Emydidae; genus Chrysemys; species Chrysemys picta. Next base: position 2,299 of record NW_027057709.1, read on the forward strand.
CACAGCCCTGTGCTCCAGGCTTCCTTGGGGGCAGAGGAAATTAAGGGTCTGGCTCTAGCTCCTATCCTCTAGCATCTCCTGCAGAGGGGCTGAGGGGAAGGAGAGTCCTGGCCCAGGGGGGACTGGGAGCCGACAGGAAAATGCTGATGGAGTCCCCTCTCCCTCTCCCGTCCATTAGAACTCAGTGGAATTCCCCAGGATGGGTCACCACATGGCACAGCTGGCTCTGTCCGTCAGTGACCCAGCCAAGGACGTCAGCCGGCAGGCGAGGGAGGGGGTTTACCGGCTCTACCAGTTGCTGCTGCACCAGAGGGGTAAGGAACCCAGCTGGGAAATGGCACCCGCTAGAAGAGTGAGACTGGGACCCCAGCCAATTTCTCTCAGACTGACCCCGGCTGGAGGATGAGTCTCTCTATCTCTTTCTGTGTTCCACACCACGCCCTGCAATTCTGTTGGGCCGGGCACGCAGCGAGGACTCTGCCCACTGTGCAGTCACCAACGGGATTGGAAGGACACAAGCCCTGCAACCAGAAGGACAAATGTGTGTGTGTCTTTTTCCCTGTCACCTACTCCCTCCTGGGGGAAACCCAGCAGCTGATGGGGGACAAGGTGAGCAGCTGCATTAGACTCAGGAGATTGGGACGGGGCCCAGGCCTCATTCCCATCCTGTGGCCATTCGCTGGCCTGGCACAAGGAGCCTGGTGGGGAATGAAAGGGAGAGCAGGTGCTCCTGGGAAGGGAGATGAATTCACCTCCATGAGCAGGAGCGAGCCAGCTTGTCCCCGGAGCAGCTC
>NW_027057710.1:0-3092 GCF_011386835.1 Chrysemys picta bellii
ACCTGTATTTGCATCTGTCCTTGTGTGTTTGTTTGTAGGGACCGGCAGGGGCTGGGTGCTGGGAAGGACGCCGAGCCCCGAGTAGGGGGCGGAGCTTGGCTGATCAAGGGGCCCATAAAAGAGGCCGCCCAGCCAGGCAGAGGTACAGCTGCGAGCAGCGGCAGCAAACAGGGCGGCTAACAGGGGAGTTTGAGAGGGGGTTCCCGTTGGAGGAGAAGGTACCTGTATTTGCATCTGTCCTTGTTGTTCTTGTGTGTTTGTTTGCAGGGGCCGGCAGGGGCTGGGTGCTGGGAAGGACGCCGAGCCCCGAGTAGGGGGCGGAGCTTGGCTGATCAAGGGGCCCATAAAAGCGGCCGCCCAGCCAGGCAGCGGTACAGCTGCGAGCAGCGGCAGCAAACAGGGCGGCTAACAGGGGAGTTTGAGAGGGGGTTCCCATTGGAGGAGAAGGTTCCTGTATTTGCATCTGTCCTTGTTGTTCTTGTGTGTTTGTTTGTAGGGGCCGGCAGGGGCTGGGTGCTGGGAAGGACGCCGAGCCCCGAGTAGGGGGCGGAGCTTGGCGGATCAAGGGGCCCATAAAAGCCGCCGCACAGCGCGGCAGCGGTACAGCTGCGAGCAGCGGCAGCAAACAGGGGAGTTTGATAAGGGGGTTCCCATTGAAGGAGAAGGTACCTGTATTTGCATCTGTCCTTGTTTTTCTTGTGTGTTTGTTTTTAGGGGTCGGCATTGGCTGGGTGCTGGCAAGGACGCCGAGCCCTGAGTAGGGGGCGGAGCTTGGCTGATGAAGGGGCCCATAAGAGCGGCCGCCCAGCCAGGCAGCGGTACAGCTGCGAGCAGCGGCAGCAAACAGGGCGGCTAACAGGGGAGTTTGAGAGGGGGTTCCCATTGGAGGAGAAGGTACCTGTATTTGCATCTCTCCTTGTTGTTCTTCTGTGTTTGTTTGTAGGGGCCGGCAGGGGCTGGGTGCTGGGAAGAACGCCGAGCCCCGAGTAGGGGGCGGAGCTTGGCTGATCAAGGGGCCCATAAAAGCGGCCGCCCAGCGAGGCAGCGGTAAAGCTGCGAGCAGCGGAAGCAAACAGGGGAGTTTGAGAGGGGGTTCCCATTGGAGGAGAAGGTACCTGTATTTGCATCTGTCCTTGTTTTTCTTGTGTGTTTGTTTGTAGGGGTCGGCAGGGGCTGGGTGCTGGGAAGGACGCCGAGCCCTGAGTAGGGGGCGGAGCTTGGCTGATCAAGTGGCCCATAAAAGCGGCCGCCCAGCCAGGCAGCGGTACAGCTGCGAGCAGCGGCAGCAAACAGGGCGGCTAACAGGGGAGTTTGAGAGGGGGTTCCCGTTGGAGGAGAAGGTACCTGTATTTGCATCTGTCCTTGTGTGTTTGTTTGTAGGGGCCGGCAGGGGCTGGGTGCGGGGAAGGACGCCGAGCCCTGAGTACGGGGCGGAGCTTGGCTGATCAAGGGGCCCATAAAAGCGGCCGCCCAGCCAGGCAGCGGTACACCTGCGAGCAGCGGCAGCAAACAAGGCGGCTAACAGGGAAGTTTCATAGGGCGTTCCCGTTGAAGGAGAAGGTACCTGTATTTGCATCTGTCCTTGTTGTTCTTATGTGTTTGTTTGTAGGGGCCGGCAGGGGCTGGGTGCTGGGAAGGACGCCGAGCCCCGAGTAGGGGGCGGAGCTTGGCTGATCAAGGGGCCCATAAAAGCGGCCGCCCAGCCAGGCAGCGGTACAGCTGCGATCAGCGGCAGCAAACAGGGCAGTTTGAGAGGGGGTTCCCATTGGAGGAGAAGGTACCTGTATTTGCATCTGTCCTTGTTGTTGTTGTGCGTTTGTTTGTAGGGGCCGGCAGGGGCTGGGTGCTGGGAAGGACGCCGAGCCCCGAGTAGGGGGCGGAGCTTGGCTGATCAAGGGGCCCATAAAAGCGGCCGCCCAGCCAGGCAGCGGTACAGCTGCGAGCAGCGGCAGCAAACAGGGCGGCTAACAGGGGAGTTTGAGAGGGGGTTCCCGTTAGAGGAGAAGGTACCTGTATTTGCATCTGTCCTTGTGTGTTTGTTTGTAGGGGCCGGCAGGGGCTGGGTGCTGCGAAGGACGCCGAGCCCCGAGTAGGGGGCGGAGCTTGGCTGATCAAGGGGACCATAAAAGCGGCCGCCCAGCCAGGCAGCGGTACAGCTGCGAGCAGCGGCAGCAAACAGGGCGGCTAACAGGGGAGTTTGAGAGGGGGTTCCCATTGGAGGAGAAGGTACCTGTATTTGCATCTGTCCTTGGGTGTTTGTTTGTAGGGGCCGGCAGGGGCTGGGTGCTGCGAAGGAAGCCGAGCCCTGAGTAGGGGGCGGAGCTTGGCTGATCAAGTGGCCCATAAAAGCGGCCGCCCAGCCAGGCAGAGGTACAGCTGCGAACAGCGGCAGCAAACAGGGCGGCTAACAGGGGAGTTTGAGAGGGGGTTCCCGTTGGAGGAGAAGGTACCTGTATTTGCATCTGTCCTTGTGTGTTTGTTTGTAGGGACCGGCAGGGGCTGGGTGCTGGGAAGGACGCCGAGCCCCGAGTAGGGGGCGAATCTTGGCGGATCAAGGGGCCCATAAAAGCGGCCGCCCAGCGCGGCAGCGGTACAGCTGCGAGCAGCGGCAGCAAACAGGGGAGTTTGAGAGGGGGTTCCCATTGAAGGAGAAGGTACCTGTATTTGCATCTGTCCTTGTTTTTCTTGTGTGTTTGTTTTTAGGGGTCGGCATTGGCTGGGTGCTGGGAAGGACGCCGAGCCCTGAGTAGGGGGCGGAGCTTGGCTGATGAAGGGGCCCATAAAAGCGGCCGCCCAGCCAGGCAGCGGTACAGCTGCGAGCAGCGGCAGCAAACAGGGCGGCTAACAGGGGAGTTTGAGAGGGGGTTCCCATTGGAGGAGAAGGTACCTGTATTTGCATCTCTCCTTGTTGTTCTTCTGTGTTTGTTTGTAGGGACCGGCAGGGGCTGGGTGCTGGGAAGAACGCCGAGCCCCGAGTAGGGGGCGGAGCTTGGCTGATCAAGGGGCCCATAAAAGCGGCCGCCCAGCGAGGCAGCGGTAAAGCTGCGAGCAGCGGCAGCAAACAGGGGAGTTTGAGAGGGGGTTCCCATTGG
>NW_027057711.1:0-3089 GCF_011386835.1 Chrysemys picta bellii
CCTTCCCGGCACCACATCATGGAAACTTCTGCTTCCGGACTCGCACCGGAAATGGGAAGTCTGGGCCGGGCATTGCAGTGGCTGACAGGAAATGGAGGCAGGAGAGACAACCACTCCCATGGTGCCATGGACCTCACAGTGGCTGATGGGAGATGGAGGCAGGAGACACCACACCACCCTCGATATGGCTGAGGGGAGATAGAGCCCCGGGGAGACGCTACATCAATATCTTCATCAACGATGTAGATCATGGCATAGAGAGTGCACTTATAAAGCCTGCGGACGATACCAAGCTGGGAGCAAGTGCTTTGGAGGATAAGATTAAACTTCAAAATGATCTGGACAAACTGGAGAAATGGTCTGAAGTAAACAGGATGGAATTCAATAAGGACAAATGCAAAGTGCTCCACTTAGGAAGGAACAATCAATCAGTTGCACACGTACAGAATGGGAAATGACTGCCTAGGAAGGAGTACTGCGGAAAGGGATCTCGGAGGGTCATAATGAATCACAAACTAAATATGAGTTAACAGTGTAACGCTGTTGCAAAAAAAGCTAACATCAGTCTGGGATGTATTAGCAGGAGTATTGTAAGCAAGACACGAGAAGTAATTCTTTCGCTCTACTCTTCGCTAATTCTGCCTCAGCTGGAGCATTGTGTCCGATTCTGGGAGCCACATTGCAGGAAAGATGTGGACAAATTGGCGAAAGTCCAGAGAAGAGCAACAAAAATGATTAAAGGTCTAGAAAACATGAGCTTTGAGAGAAGACTGAAAAAATTGATTTTGTTTAGTCTGGAGAAGAAAAGACTGAGAGGCGTCATAACAACAGTTTTCAAGTACCTAAAAGGTTGTTACAAGAAGGAGGGAGAAAAATTGTTCTTCTTAACCTCTGAGGATAGGACAAGAAGCAAGGGGCTTAAACTGCTGCAAGGGAGGTTTAGGTTGGACATTAGGAAAAACTTTCTAACAGTCAGAGTGGTAAAGCACTGGAATAAATTGCCCAGGGAGGTTGTGGAATCTCCATCCTTGGGGAGTTTGAAGAGCGGGTTGGACAAACACCTGTCAGGGCTGGTCTAGATAATACTTTGTCCTGCCTTGAGTGCAGGGGACTGGACTAGAGACCCCTTGAGGTCCCTTCCAGTTCTACGAGTCTACTTCCCAGCATGCATTGCTTCACTCTTCTCTCCCCTCCCACCCCGCTTCTCCTTCCAGGGGCAGCCTCAACCCCGTGACTGAGTTTGTGGCCCCAGGATTCCCCTCCCCTCCTTGGAGCAGGCTCCATAGGGTTTGCAGGTGGGGAGCCCCCCCAGGGTTGGAGTCGTGCTCAGGGTCCAGGGGAGGTTTGGCAGGTGAAGGGACCTGGGGGGTGTTGCCTGGGGGGGTTGGACAACAGCAGCGAAGGGGAAGTTGGACACTTGCAGAATACCAGGGAGACAAGGCAGGTGAGGTGATACCTGTTACTGGACCAGCTTTGGAGCCACACAGGGTCTTCTTCACGTCGGGGAAAGGTGCTCAGCGCGTCACATGTACATACAAGATGGAGCGCTCTGCCCCGAGTCCCAGCCATTCCCCTACTTCCTGGAACAGAGAGGGCCTGTCCCCACTGGCCTATAAACAGCCCCACTGTGTAACCCAGAGGTGGCTGCATCTTAGCACCAAGACACCAGCGGTCACTGTTCCAGTGGAGATGGTACACACAGGTCACTGCCCCACATGGCTACTAGAGGTCACACACTGGGCACTGGTTGGGGGGATACATGCAGGGCACTGCCTCACCTGGCCACCAGGGGTCACTGCTGCAATGGTGGTGGAAGGGGAATGAAATGGTGTGTTGGTGGGGAGGGAGATACCAATAAGGCACTGGCACACCAGGCCACCACCAGGAGGTCACTGCTCCAATTAGTAGAGATACACATCGGGTAGTGCCCCAACTGGCCAACGGGGGCACTGTGTCAGACAGAGAGAGAGAGAGAGAGAGGGAGGGGTGTGTGTGTGTGTGTGTGTGTGTGTGTGTGTGTGTGTGTGTGTGTGTGTGTGTGTGTGGAGAGAAGAGGAAATCAAAGACCACTGCCTCACTTAGCCCCCAGGGGTCACTACCCAAATAGGACACACACACACACACAGGGCACTGCCCAAGCTGGCCAGCAGGGGTCGCTGCCCCAGTTGGGGGATACACAGAGGGCACTGCCCCACAGGGATCAGTGCCTGCCATACCTGGCACAGAGGGTGACGGGGGGCTACACACAGGGCACTTCCCCACGTGGCCACCAGGGCACATCCCTAGTGGGGGAGTGACGCACACCAGGAGCAGGACTCACGGCCACAACGGGGTTGGAATATACCCAGGCACTGCATGACACCCAGGCCCCTGCCACCTTGGGGGAGGTGAAGAACATACCTAGGGCAAGTATCAGGGGGTAGCCATGTTAGTCTGTATCTACAAAAACAACAAGGAGTCTGGTGGCACCTTAAAGACTAACAGATTTATTTGGGCATAACTTTTCGTGGGTAAAAACCTCACTTCTTCGCATGCATAGAGTGAAAGTTACAGAAGCAGGCATTATATACTGACACATGGAGAGCAGGGAGTTACTTCGCAAGTGGAGAACCAGTGTTGACAGGGCCAATTCAATCAGGGTGGATGTAGTCCACTCCCAATAATAGATGAGGAGGTGTCAATTCCAGAAGAGGAAAAGCTGCTTCTGTCATGAGCCAGCCACTCCCAGTCCCTATTCAAGCCCAGATTAATGGTGTTGAATTTGCAAATGAATTTTAGTTCTGCTGTTTCTCTTTGAAGTCTGTTTCTGAAGTTTTTTTGTTCAATGATAGTGACTTTTAAATCCGTAATAGAATGATCAGGGAGATTGAAGTGTTCACTTACTGGCTTATGTATGTTACCATTCCTGATGTCCGATTTGTGTCCATTTATTCTTTTGCGGAGGGACTGTCCGGTTTGGCCTAGGGTACCGACTCCTCTGGCTACCAGTGGTCACTACCCCAGTGCAGGGGCTGGGGTGTGTAAATACACACAGGGGACGGCCCCACCTGGGCAACACGCGTCACCGAGATGAGCGTGGGATACCCAGA
>NW_027057712.1:0-3084 GCF_011386835.1 Chrysemys picta bellii
TTTCTTCCAGCTTGAGAGAAATAACTATCAAAAATTACACCACCACATTGAGTTCAGGGTGTTCACTGCTCAACTGTGTTGAAAGGGCTTCATTACTCCATGCTCTCGTTACAAGATGCCTGGAAGGACCTTTCATTTCTGTCTCTTGAACTGGTTCTCCTCTGTATTGACTTTGCCGGGGACTGAGGTGAGGCGGACCGGTCTGTAGTTCCCAAGGTTCTCTTTCTTCCCTTTTTTAAATATGGGCATTATATTTGCCTTTTTTCCAATCCTCTGGGACCTCCCCCGATCATAGAATCATAGAAGACCAGGGTTGGAAGGGACCTCAGGAGGTATCTAGTCCAAACCCCTGCTCAAAGCAGAACCAACCCCAACTAAATCATCCCAGCCAGGGCTTCGTCAAGCCTGACCTTACAAACCTCCCTAGGTTACCCATTCCAATGCTTCACCACCCTCCTAGTGAAAAAGTTTTTCCTAATATCCAACCTAAACCTCCCCCACTGTAACTTGAGACCATTGCTCCTTGTTCTGTCATCTGCTACCACTGAGAACAGTCTAGATCCATCCTCTTTGCAACCCCCTTTCAGGTAATTGAAAGCAGCTATCAAATCCCCCCTCATTCTTCTCTTCTGCAGACCAGTTCCCTCAGCCTCTCTTCATAAGTCATGTGCTCCAGCCCCCTAATCATTTTTGTTGCCCTCCGCTGGACTCTTTCCAATTTGTCCACATCCTTCTTGTAGTGTGGGGCCCAAAACTGGACACAGTACTCCAGATGAGGCCTCACGAATACCAAATAGAGGGGAATAATAACATCCCTCGATCTGCTGGCAATGCCCCTACTTCTACAGCCCCAAATGCCGTTAGCCTTCTTGGCAACAAGGGCACACTGTCGACTCATATCCAGCTTCTCGTCCACTGTAACCCGTAGGGCCTAGGTCCTTTTCTGCAGAACGTCTGCCTAGCCACTCGGCTAACTCCAGTGCCTGCTTCTGGGATTCCCTCTGGATCTCCGTAGCCGTCTAGTGGTCAGCCTCTTCCTTGGCCCTTTCTGCTTCATCCCTTGCCTTTTCAATTTCCAAAGCTCTTTCATGGGCAGTTGCCTCTGCCTCCCTTTTTGCTTTTTCTTCAGCCTCAAATTTGACCATCTGTCTATTGTGTTCTTTTGCTTTTTCTTCAGCCTCAAATCTGGCCAATTCTAGCTTCTTTTGTGCATCCCTTTCTGTCATCTTCCCCTCCCACCCCCACCCCCAGAGTAAGAAAGAAACAAGGAAAACCGGTTTTGTGATTTCTTTTGCCAGTGTTAATTATATGCTAGCTATCACCACTGGACCTTATTCTAACAAAGCCCTTGTTAGAAAAACTTAACCTGTTTGCCTTCAGGTGAAGAGAGAGAAGATCTGTATCTCTCTTCACTGCTTCCCCAGCAGTTCAAAGGAGAGAAAAAAATCTACTGGCTTTTGGTTCCTTTGAATCCCACCTCTACCACCATGTTATAGGTGTCACCCCCACTCTGAACTTTAGGGTACAGATGTGGAGACCTGCATGAGAACCCCTAAGCTTAATTACCACCTTAGATCAGTATACTGCCATCACCAAATTGTTTAAACAACCATTTACGAGTTATTTGGGAACTTTGTCTTCCCCCCAAAATATCTCCTTCCCACGTACTATAACCCTTCCCTGGGTAGCCTTGAGAGACTTCTCCACCAATTTCCTGGTGAACACTGATCCAAACCCCTTGGATCTTAAAACAAGGAAAAATCAATCAGGTTTTAAAGAACAGACTTTTAATTAAAGAAAAAGGGTGAAAGGAAAACCTCTGTGAGATTAGCATGCCAGCTATTCTCACAGACAACAGATTAAAAAACACAGAGGATTTTCCTCTGGGCAAAAGCCTTAGTTACACAAAAGAAAAACCCAATTTAATTCCCCTTCTTATGCAAAACGAAGTTACAAAAGGAAATAAACATAAGCTAATTTATTCCTTCTCTAATACTCACTACCCTGGTTGATTCCTGGATCTTTTCACTCTGGCACAGAACTTAATGATGAGAACAAAGGAAAAACTTCCCTCCTTCCTCTTGAAAAATCTTGTCCCCCCATTGGTTCCTCTGGTCAGGTGTCAGCTAGGCTAGGTGAACTTCTTAACCCTTTACAGGTACGAGAGGCATTAACCCTTAACTGTCTGTTTATGACAACCACCTTCTGGGTTTGTCAGCAGTGACCTTTGCGGGGCTTTACTCTGCCTTTTTTGGTCCCTGCTGCAGCCACCACTTTCTTAGGACTATTCCTGGACATGGGCATGGTGGCCTTTCTGGGGATCCCGGCAGCTCTAGCCAGCTTCTTGGTGGCTATTTTTCTGCTCAGAGCCACTGGCTGGTTCTTGTGGCTTGTCGTGGAGCCCAGCTACTGCTGGCTGACTGTGAAGGAGCCAAGGTGCTGGTGATCTCTGCTAACCCCTGAGCCCCAACTGGATGTGGTTCTTGTTCTTCTGCACAGCATCGCTCGTGGAGAACAAGGACCTGCAAATGTGCATTCATATTCTATCAATGTTTGAACAAGGAGGAGTCCTGTGGCACCTTAAAGACTAACACGTTGATTTGGGCATAAGCTTTCATGGCTGGAACCCACTTTGTCAGATTTGTTAGTCTTTAAGGTGCCACAGGACTCCTCATTGTTTTTGCTGAAACAGACTAACACGGCTCCCCCTCTGAAACTTATCTTTGTTTAATCGATGAAAGCAAACTAGAGCCTCAGAGGACCAGAACTGATTTTCGACGATGGACAGGTTTGCTCGGTGTTTGTACATTTTAACAGGAAAAATGTTGATGTTTAAATTCATTTCACATCCTCATTCAGTGGAACTCCTGAACATACAGGAGATGCTGCTATCAAATCCCCCCCCACTCCTCTCTTCTGCAGACTAAAGAAGCCCAGGTCCCTCAGCCTCTCCTTGTACATCATGTGCCCCAGCCCCCTAATAATTTTCCTTGCCCTCCGCTGGAATCTCTCCAATTGTCCACATCCTTTCTCTACTGGGGGGACCAAAACTGGACGCAGTACTCCAGGTGTGGCCTCACCAGT
>NW_027057713.1:0-3080 GCF_011386835.1 Chrysemys picta bellii
CTCACAATACACCGACCCCCCTCCTCCCAAATCTAGGTAATTCACGTTGCCAACATCTCATTCTCTCCAAATACACCTCTGCATTTTCAGAGTTACTTGGGGGTTCCTCTATGGGACCATCAGTGGCATCTTTCTACATCAGATGCTATTTGAGAGTCAGACTCCGAGGTGCCTCCGTGAGGGTCATCGGGAGTAGACCCATCTAGAGAGCCCTCTGGGGAATTTTCTTAACCAGACTCTGCGTGAGAGTCTGATTCCACCTCCCCATTTTCAGACAAGCCAGTTTGAGAGCCTCCAGTAGGGGGCATCTCTTTTTGTTTTTTCCCCTCATTACCTCTTTAGCCTTTTTAAAATTTTTACAGCGATCCTGGCCTGGAACTTTTTGGCAGCCATTTGTTTGTCCACCCAGCGCTGTCCCCCCTTTTGTTTACACCCGAGCTGATGTGTAGCCTTGAGAGTGTCCCTTTTACCCAGGCCCCTTTCCATGACTAGTCACACCTGCTCAAAGCCACCCTTTGGAAAAATTGAAGTATTTTTCAAAAAAAGTCACCCGCCAAAGCTTTTGCATTTTTGATGTGGTTTCCAGCCCTCCTTCCTTTTAGGCCCCCTGAAGATACAGCATTCACCAGTATTCTCATAGACTCATAGACTTTAAGGTCAGAAGGGACCATTATGATCATCTGGTCTGACCCCCTGCATGCTGCAGGCCACAAAACCGTCCCTACCCTTCCCTTGACTCTGCTGATGAAGTCCCAAATCCAACGAAGCGTCATATTTTTCCCAAATGTTTTTAGAATACCGTTCTTATAGAACCCCCGAGGATACTGCGTCCATCAGTTTTCTGAATGAAGCATCATACTTTTCCCAAATACTAGACTATGGGGGAGCTGTGAGGAGCTTATGGTGTTGGGGGAATGGTTTGTCAGTCCTTGTTTTTTTTTATTCAAAACCCCTAGAGCGCATGCTCCGGGTTTGTGAATGTGTGTGTTTTTGTGCACATTCACAACCCCTAGAGCGCGTGCTGCAGGTTTGTGATGTGGGCGTTTTCGCTCAGTTTTCTCAGGGCTTGGTGTAGTGGTGGTCACTGAGGAACTGGAGTTGTGTTTGCATGGTTGGTTTTTACCAGAGTCTTTTGTTTTGTCCTTGGGTTTGACGCATATGAGGTTTGGACTGCCCTGATGCTTCATCTGCACTCTTGTGCTGTTTTGCCTTGTTAAAGGTCTCAAAGCAGATTTCTGGTTCTTTGGCAGTTCTGGTGGAGGTGTCCCTGTAGCTCTGACTATAACATTGTCAGGAGAGCTGCACATGCCTGATTGGGGGGAAGGAACATATTACAAAACTTAACTTTACCATCTTTCTCACCCACACCTTTGCATTTACTTAAAATACAAAACCTCATAAATTAACCAAACTAATAAACACAATATATTTACTGGGCTTCATCCATCCATCCATCAGTCACTGATACTGGTGACATTTTCTTTTCAGCCGTCTCTTTTCTTTTTCTTTTAAGCTTGTTTACCCTCTGGTCTAAGGGTCTCTCATGTTTTGACTGTACTGTGGAGCAGACAATATTATAAATCACATGAAACTGTCTTGTAAACTTAAGAATAAAATATTTATTTGGGTGTTTTTCTATTTAAAAAGTCATAGCTTTAAAACAAAACAATCCATTGCAGGCTGTACAACAAACAGGAGTTTTGAGTTTATTTCTACCACTTTAAAACAAAAAACAACAAACCCACATTTTTTTTAATATACCTCATTTTGCAAAATAAAAACCAAACTGTTTTTAAAATCCACTTTTAAAATCCAGTTTAAAACCATTTTGCACAGAAAAAAAAAGACACCCTCTTAGTTTGAAACACACCATTACCATCAGTTTGCAGCCATATACTTAAAAAAAACCCACCTATGTTTTACACACACACACACAGTTAAAAACACAGTTTGCAACAAAATACTGTTCAATAAATCCACATGCATTTAAAAGCCAATTACAGAAAGTTACCTTCTACTACAGGATAAAGTGTTGCAGGCACATACTTGTTCTGTTTTCCCCCATGTGTGTTTGGGCCTTTGGATTAAAGAACAAGCAAAAATGTTTGTTAGTATTACCCCCAAATCCCTATACAACCTGTGTAATACCCGAAGTTATTAAGCAAAACTACAGTTAAAATGGTTTTTACCTTGGTCTGGTGATGAAATGCAATTTAAAGTTACTGGTTCCATGCTAAACAGATCACACTGCAATAAACATAAACAACAAAGAGTCTGGTGGCAGACTCTATGCATCCGAAGAAGTGAGGTTTTTACTCACGAAAGCTTATGCCCAAATAAATCTGTTAGTCTTTAAGGTGCCACCAGACTCTTTGTTGTTTTTGTAGATACAGACTAACACGGCTACCCCCTGATACTTGCAATAAACATAGGCATCATTATTTACTAAGACAACATGGCCAACGAGTGATATTATATAATATATATTTTCAGAGTTAAAAACAGGGAGCATACCTCCTCTTGCTGTCCAGCAGCCGTTCAAGAGAGTTTCTGTTGAAAAATTTCAGAGTAGCAGCCGTGTTAGTCTGTATCCACAAAAAGAACAGGAGTACTTGTGGCACCTTAGAGACTAACAAATAAATGTGTTAGTCTCTAAGGTGCCACAAGTACTCCTGTTCTTTCTGTTGAAAAAGACAGTCTCCAAAATACCTGAGGTTTTTACACCATCCTAACCCTTTCTTTCAAACAGACTTCAAAATAGTAGCTAACAGGTTGATTTGATTGCTACAACTCTGGAATAATAGATACTTAAGGACTTTAGGCCCCTCCCTAACATTCCCTTTTGTGATCTAGGGTGGGGGAATTAAGCTGTCTGCACAACTGAGCTGCTTTTGGCTACATTTTTTTCCGTTTAGTTAAAATACATTTTTCTGTAGGGCCTTCTTACAGTATTAAACAGTAAATCCCCAATCCTTAGTGGAACTGCCCCATTCCCAGGTGGGGACCCTTTGCAGATATCAATACATGTCTTTGGGGCTTGTTTAAAAAAACATGTTTCTTTCATGCTTAAAGTTTGGGGT
>NW_027057714.1:0-3076 GCF_011386835.1 Chrysemys picta bellii
AGCTCGTGCTGACAGGGTAGGAGGCGCAGGGCGGGAAAAGTCACTGAGGGGATTGGCGCTGACAGGGTAGGAGGGAAAGCCCAGAGGTGGGTTTCGCTGACTGGGTGGGAAGTGTTGGGCTAGAAAATCACTGACGGGGCTGGTGCTGAATAGAGAGGAAGGGCTGGGCGGGAAAGCCCTGAGGTGGGTTTTGCTGATTGGGCAGGAGGTGCTGGGCAGGAAAATCACTGAGGCAGCTCGCGCTGACAGGGTATGAGGCACAGGGCGGGAAAAGTCACTGAAGGGATTGGCGCTGACTGGGTAGGAGGTGTTGGGAGGGAAAGCCCAGAGGTGGGTTTCGCTGACTGGGTGGGAGGTGTTGGGCTAGAAAATCACTGAGGGGGCTGGTGCTGACTAGGTAGGAAGCGCTGGGCGGGAAAGCCCTGAGGTGGGTTTTGCTGATTGGGCAGGAGGTGCTGGGCAGGAAAATCACTGAGGCAGCTCGCGCTGACAGGGTACGAGGCACAGGGCGGGAAAAGTCACTGAGGGGGTTGGCGCTGACTGGGTAGGAGAAGTTGGGAGGGAAAGCGCTGGATGGGAAAATCTTTCAGGGGCTGGCACTGACTGGGCAGGAGTGGGAAAATCACTGAGGTGGCTCGTGTTGAGTGGGTAGAAGGTGTTGGGAGAGAAAGCCCAGAGGTGGGTTTTACTGACAGGGCAGGAGGTGTTGGGTGGGAAAAGTCACTGAGGGGGTTGGCGCTGACTGGGTAGGCAGTGTTGGGAGGGAAGCCCAGAGGTGTGTTTTGCTGATTGGGCAGGAGGTGCTGGGCAGAAAAATCACTGAGGCAGCTCCTGTTGATTTGGCAGAAGGCGATGGGTCAAAAACCACGGAAGCCAACCTCAAGGACTGGGCAGGAGGTAACCCTGTAGATGATACCCTTACTGGAGAAGAGACATGGAAAGGAAAGGGGAACAGACTGTACTACTGATATTACAAAAAGTACTGGGTAGGAAACTCCTAAAGCAGCTTGCACTCACTAGACAAATACTCCTAGGGGGCAAAGGTGTGTGCAGGCTTGAACTTACCAAGAAAAAGACGCTAAGCAGGAAACCTCAAACAGTTTGTGCCGACTAGGAAGAAGGTGCTGAGTTCTCGTGAAAGCTCTCCTAACTTCTGCAACACACACGTGCTGAAAACTAGGAATTAGGGTAATTTCCATACGGGGAGATTACTTTGTAATCCTGATGTGTAATGAGCCACACCTAAACAAGAGGAATCTTTTAGAACCTGTGGCTGAGAGATTCCCCATCCCCCTACCCCATCAGAAGGATTGAGGTTCTGTTTCTATTAGTCACAGTAAATTCCCCCAGAATGATTTCTACTTGGCTTTTTTGAGATTTGAAGTGAAATCTTACTTGGGACCTATCCCGGTCAGATGGAACATGGTGTGGCGAAGGGGCGGCTGTAAGGGGATGGCGGAGGCCGTGGAAAATTCGCCCCTTTTCTCAAAAAAGCCAAGAAATGGCCCAACCAAGCAAACGTCGCAAAGTCTGGAAATGAACAGGGGAGGTGGGGGTGACTGCCCTGTAATCAGGGTTCAGGTCGCTTTCCCTTTTCTCCTCTCTGCATCGGCCCTCTTCACGCCAAGGTCCAAAGTGAGCTCCCTCTAACTAGGGTGTGGGTCTTTCCCTGCCTTTCACAAGGTAACTGCCATTTGGAAGATAGTTCTAGAAACCAGCCTCTTGAGAGGGTTCAGGGTTTGCCCTACTAGCTGTCCCGTGCCCTCCTCACTCACGCACTCAGCCAACTCAAAGCCCGCGTCCTCTGCATCCACCTGGACCCGCCTTTTGCCTCAAGCTCTCCTGCGCTCTGAAAGAGATCGGTGCCGAAAAGTAGGAATTAGGGTAATTTCCGGCAGGGCCGAGTACCTTGCCAATGTCATCTGAATCTACCTTGTACACGTGCTCTCTACTGAGCCACAGCTAACCCGCTTCACCTCTCTCTTTCTAGCAACTCAAAGGACAAAATGGACAAGACGACATAAGCACCAAAGAAACTGCAGGAAAAGGGAAGAAAAAGCCACGGCCAACGGCTGCACACACCGCACACACCGCACCCCTGTACCGAGGGATCGGGTTCGACACTTCTCCTCACAGGCTTAATCCCCCTTCAGCTGCCCGGTAAAAGGACCTCCCTGTAAACAAGGATCAAGGTCCATTCCTTGCCAACCAAAATGCTTTATGGGTCCCTTTCATAGATGAGGAGGAGCGAGCCCCCTTTAAAACGGGTTGAGGTCTCTGTGGGTTTGAGCTCCTTAGGACCTAGCCTTTAAAATGCCCCGGGCCGTTGACCTCTCCCTGTCAGAAGGGTGCAGGTCTCCCCTTTCTAACTCCTCTTGGGCCGTTGGCACTCGCTGGGCAACGAGACCACCCACTTCCGAGGGAACGGAGGTCTCTCCTTTACAGCGCTTTTCGCTCTGGCCCATTGGAAGGCCCCTGGCTTAAGGACCACCCTGTAAGGAGGGTTTCGGTCTCCTTTGCCATGCAAATTAAGCCACAGGTCACTTTGACACGCCCGGCAAAATGACTGCCCTGTAACCAGGGTGTAAGGTCTTATACCTCTCACGCTTAAGCTAGGGGAGCCTTTCTGTGCCTGTGGCTTAGCGACTCCCCCCGACCCTCCAACACTTGAGAGGGTTGAACTTCTGTTTCTCTTAGTCACAGTAAATTCCCACAGAATGATTTCTACTTGGCTTTTTTGAGATTTGAAGTGAAATCTTATCTGGGACCTATCCCGGTCAGATGGAACATGGTGTGGCGAAGGGGCGGCTGTAAGGGGATGGCGGAGGCCGTGGAAAATTCGCCCCTTTTCTCAAAAAAGCCAAGAAATGGCCCAACCAAGCAAACGTCACAAAGTCTGGAAATGAACAGGGGAGGTGGGGGGCTCCTTTCGGACCCTCACTTCCGTGTAATCCTTCCTCAAGTCCTTTTGCCCTGCCCAATTTACACCGCTCAACCAACCACAACTTTCACCCTTTGTTTTCTTGTGCACAAGAAAGAACACTGTCGGACTGACGAGCGTCAACTGTAGGGATTC
>NW_027057715.1:0-3076 GCF_011386835.1 Chrysemys picta bellii
CCCCCCCACTCCCCCAGCCTCTATCTCCTCTGGCCTGGCCTATGGCAGCTCCCACCCCTCTGGCTTCCCAGAGCATCAGACACCAGCATGGGCTGGCTGGGGGAAGGGCGTGGGCTTGAAGCAAGAGCAGAAGTGAAGCCATTTCTGCTGCACCAAAGGGTCCTGTGAGGTAACAAGCAAGGAGAATGGGGAAGAGCCATCAAGGAGGAAGTTGGTGACTCCCAGTGGGGCTGAGAGAAGATGGAAGCTGAGGGTCAGACTGAGCGAAGATCCCTTACTCTGACAGTTACATTATTAAAGGTGAAAGTCCCACCCCGCTCTAACCACTAGACCCCACTCCACTCCCAGAGCTGTACATCAAACTCAGATGTCCTCACTCCCAGCCTCTGAGTTCCCTCACCCACCTGCCCTCCCCAGGAAACAATGGGTGCAGAGATGGTTTAGGCTGGTGTTGTTTAATACACCAGGGAACCAGCTTCTGCCCGCACCTCAGAGCGGGTTACTCCCATTCACACCGGGCTGGCTTCTGGCCTCAGCTCTGCCCGAGTGTCCCCCAGTATCTTATCCCCAGGTGTGTCTGCCATGGAATATGAGCACATCTTATAGCCACATGCTGATTGGCTGACTGTGCCTTCTTATGTGATGTCAGTGGCTGTGGTGCAGTGCCACCAGACTCATCGCTGATTTGCATAAAGGGTATCCCTTCGCCCATTCGACGTATAATGGGTATCCCTCCACCCAATATGTGCATAAGACAGGGCAGAGCATGGAAGGTAGAAACAAAACAGTTAGTGGTGACTCTTCTCCTTCAAACCATAACGCTGCACTTAAATCGTCCATTTCACCTGAGCATCTGCAAGCTCTTAATGAGCCTTAATTAACTAACCACAGAGTTAGAAGTGAAATTAAAAGTGACCTGCAAAACAGGAGACCCACTCCAAGGCTCCTTTCCCCTGCTAGAGCATTGCAAAGAGGCCTTGGTTTAATGGGGAATCAGTCCCTGGATGGTGAAAAGATGCCTGGCAGGAGCCCGAGCTGTGGAGTAGGAACTCATGGTGTTAGGCGCTGTACGTTGGTTATTAGGTGTATTACGGTAGCATCCAGGAGCCCTGGCCATTGACCAGGTCCCCTCCTGCTGGCATAGGGTGTGTCTACACTGAAGCACAACAGCAGTGCAGCTGTGTGACTGTAGTATTGAAGTGTACACATGGGTGGCGGGTATAATAGGTTAGGGTTGTTTTTTTTTATCTATTATGCCGCATGCAGGTTCCAGGGTGGCTGAGGAGGCGGTATCTGCTATTCAGCTTCCTGGGTTCATCAGTAATCTCCCTGGACTCCAGAGAGATTACTGATGAGCCCCAGAAGCTGAGTAACACATACCAACTCCTCAGCTGCCCCAGAACCTGTATGGGGCATCTCAAAGCTTCTTCAGATGAGAGTGAGAGGCTTTTCCTGCAGCGGCTTGGGCTCTGGGGAGAGGAGGCATGGCGTGGCTGTGGCTGGCCCAGGGCAGCTCTGGGCAGGTGGGCGGGGGGGCCTCAGGGCACTTCTGGGCGGTGTTGGGGAGGCTCAGGGCTTCGACTGCCCTGGGGCTCCAGCTGCGGGGTAGGGACATGGGCAGAAGGTGTACGGGGAGATTTTGGCAAACCAGTAAAGTGCTTGAAACCACTATGGCTTATTGTTAAAGGCGGCCTAGTCAGCAAGCTGTAAATTGGCCATTAAGCAATCTCAGCTTGACCAAGGCAGGAGGGGAGGGAAGATTGGGGTGCCACAGAAAGGGCAGCTTGACCCCGCATCCTTCCATGATTAGAATTGTGTTGAAGTTGCTGATCCATGCATTTTGAAAGAGCAGGATGTGCCCCAGGAATGTCTAGTGGGGTCTCAAGATTGCAAACTCTGGAAAAACCCACACCTGGTTAATCAATAATCAGAAGGAGCTTCTTGCTTGCCCATTGGAACTGCCTTTAAGGGACATGTCATTCTATTACTAATGTATAAATAAGGGGAAAAAAGCTTGAGATTCTTGGACTCGTTTGGGGACTCTTTTTGGACTCTCCCTCTGGATACAGAATTGACCGGAATTGGTGACCAGACAGGACCTGTGGCAGGATCTTAAAAACCTGCCAGGGTCATCCTGGGGGCAGTGGTGAGCACCTGCTGAGCTAGACCTTGCATACGCTGATTATTAGGTTCAGAGACATTTGCTCAGAAATGTTTTTGTTGTGAATAAATAGGACTTCACTTTCTGAGAGCTGGCTGGTCACTGCCTAACCCAGCCACGACCCGGCAGAGAACAGGGCCATAGATGCTGAACTGACCTCACCTCTGCTGAGCTAACCGTTGTGAATTGCAGCCCAGGCCTGCTCTGGAGGGAGGGGATTGCAGAATCCAGCCCCGAGAAGAGTGACAGCCGAAGGCCTGACATCGAGGTGGGGTCGGTAGAGGGGTGGTCACCATCTCCTGCCCCGAAGGGCTTAAAAACAGCCCTGGAGAGGGCTGTAGCTGGGGAAAAGCCTGATTGGGGAAGCAGTCTCAGCTGGGGCCACACCCCAATCAGGCCGCAGCTGGCCCTATAAAGGGGCTGCTAGGCTGGAGCTAGGCAGACACTCTCTCTTTCGCCTATTGAGAGGGAGGGACCTGGCTGCTAGAAGCGTACCAAGGTACCTGAGGTGGAGCAGGGCTGGGGGGAAGGCCATAGGAGCTGGGGAGTTCTGGCCTGGAAATCCCCCAGGCTGTGGGCCTAGTGTAAGGCCAAAAAGGTACTGGGGTTGCAGGGGCAGCCCAGGGGTAGGTGAAGGCAGCAGGTCCAAACCTCCCCTTGCTGGTGATAAGTGGCAATTATACTGCAGTCAGCCCCAGTGAACGGGGGCTCGATGGTGACTGGCAGTAGCCATATACTGAGGTGGGGATAGGGGGTGGGGGTTCCCTGGGAGGGGGAGACCCAGAGACTGTGGGGGTACTGCCAGGGGGCAGCAACCCGGCGGAAAGGGGCACCAGGGTCCAGGAGGGACACGGGGGCCCAGCAGTAGCGAGACACTGGCCGACAGAGAGCGCTCCGGAGGCTGGAAAGTGTCAA
>NW_027057716.1:0-3076 GCF_011386835.1 Chrysemys picta bellii
GGTGACAATGATGATTGTGGTCCACTATAGGCTGGGTAGGTGAGCTAACCTCAAATATACAATCATGGTCATAAGGTGTGATATTTACCCAGACATGTAATGTAAGTAGTTCAAAGGGTCCATGTAACGTATGGTTAGATATTGGTACAATTTGGATCTGGTTTCCAGCGGTAAAATTGAACCACTGGATCCCCCAATGCGCATTGGATATCCCCAAAGTGAATAATTGTGTCAGAAATCCCCAAAATAGTAACATTTTTGCTTCCAGCGGAGTTCTCCTGTAAACGCTTGCGCAGTTTGTGAGAGGGAAATAAAATTGTTGATTAGTTTATAATACCAGTATTCCAGTTGGAGGCAATCAGCTGAAGCCCTCTAGATTCCTTATAAGGGATTCGATGCCAGTGATACCTACAAAGGGATGAAGCACATACTATTAAGAAAACAGTTTTATCTGGGATACATGGACCCATTTGAGTTTACCATCT
This sequence comes from Chrysemys picta bellii, assembly GCF_011386835.1. NCBI lineage: Eukaryota > Metazoa > Chordata > Testudines > Emydidae > Chrysemys > Chrysemys picta. The sequence continues at coordinate 486 of NW_027057716.1, forward strand.
TTCTCAATGCGATATACCAGAGGACTGAGACGGTCAATTATGGAATATGGACCCACCCATTTAGATTCTAAGGTGTGATCCTTCTTACCCAATTTTAAATACATTACTTGATCTCCAACTTCCCATAAAGAGGGTTCATTGGTTCTTTGTTTTTGCATTTTCTCATTCATATGTTCAATAGCCTGATTGATTCTGTACTGCAATGTGGTTTTATCCTCTTGTAATTGTTTTAGCCATTGGAAATAATCATTCTGGTTGGCTGTAGGATGATCCTCTGGGTGTACAGTAAAATGTTCAGGATCAATCATTAACTTCATTGGTTGCCCAAAAAGAATTTGGTATGGCTGGATCTTAGTTCTCAGCCTGTCACTACTGCGAATGGCAGCTAAGATCAGAGGTAGTTTCTCAGGCCAGTCCTTACCAGTATGGTTTACTACTTTTCGCAGCGCCTCTTTAATTGTGCGATTCATCCTTTCCACCTGGCCAGAGGACTGGGGTCGGTATGGAATGTGGAATTTTTGGGTGATCCCTAGGGCTTGTAACATCATTGTGAAAATTTGTCCCACAAATGCACTTCCATTATCTGAGTCTATGACCTCAGGGGTTCCATATCTGCACACCACTTCAGTGAAGAGCTTTTTAGCTGCAGTTCTAGCACTGTTATCCCTAGTGGGGAATGCTTCCACCCATCCTGAAAATGAATCTATAATAACCAGCAAATATTGGAATCCTTCTTTACTTCTAGGCAACTTATCAATAAAATCCATCTGTATTCTGTGCCATGGTCCCAACCGTCTCTGGTGCATCATTGGTTGCCAGTGCGGGGGACGGGCTTTGTCCTTTGCACAGCGCACACAATTTTGCACCCACGTTTTTACATCATCCTCCACCCCTTCCCAGTCTGCTACCTGCCTTAGCCTCCTTAAGGTCCCTTCTGTCCCCTCATGCATGAACTGATGTGCCACGCTGATTAGCTCCTGCCGTTCCGTCTTTCCCGGAGTCCGGCTGCAATAATTATCCACATCGCTAGATGGCAGCAGAGTGTCAGACATGCGCTCTCTAGCGCGGTTCTGACTCCTAGTTACAACCGCCACGTTCTGCTGCCGGGCGAGAGCATCGGCTCGGCTGTTCCACGTGGCTTCAGCGCTGAGCTCTCTGCTGTGCGCTTTAACGTGCCGGATTTTTAACTGATTGGGATTCCTTGTCACCCAAGCATGGATCCATTTCCATTTGTCTAAGTACGCTATCTCCTTCCCATCTGCTCCCTGCCAATTATTCCGTTGCCAGTCAAACATCCAATACTGTATGCCTTTCACACAAAAATCACTGTCTGCATAGATATAGATTGGTCTGGGAGAGGTTTCATATAACTTTAACACTTGATATATGGCATGAAGCTCTGCATGTTGTGCTGAGCCATGATTCAAATACCCTTGGATCACTTCCTCCTCTAAGTTTATAGCAGCATACTTAATATACCGTTTCCCTTTAATTACTACCGAGCTGCCATCAGTAAACCAGATATGCTTTTCCTGCCCTACTGTGTCTAAATCCCTTAAGGGGGGTGCCTCCACCAGTGCAATTCTCTGTTCTAAAGTAATTTCGGGACATTCATGCTTGGTCCCTTTTTCAATTAAAGCATGAGTCAATAAATCAGGTTTAGATACTGTTTCGGTAACAACCCCTCTATTGACCAGGATGAGGGTCCATTGAGCCATGCGTGTATTGGAAACCTTACTCCCGATCAATTTGCCAGATAAGATATATTTGAGAGGAGGATGGGTACTTTGAATTGTAATAGGTGCTGTGCTTGTGAGAGGTTCAAAGGACTGGATTGCCCAAACGGCTGCTAAACATTCACGCTCACAAGGGTCAAAATACAGCTCAGCACCTTGAAGTTTTTTAGAATCGTATGCTACAGGCACTAGTTTGCCTTCCTCGTTGTTTTGTAAGAGGGTAGCTGCCAATGCAAACTCATTTGCAGCTAGTCTGATAAGGAAGGGTTTTGATTCATCAGGGAAGCGTAAAGCCGGGGCTGAGACAGCCTTTCGTTTTAAGGTATTTAAGGCGGACTCTTGTTCTGGTCCCCATTCCCATTGTGTCTTTTTCTTTAATAACTTCCATAAGGGAAGTGTAATTTCTGCATATTTTTTGGATATGTGGCCGTAGGAAATTGAACCCACCCAGCAGAACTCGTAAAGAATGCACATCTGTAGGGGCAGGCATATCCAGTAATGCTTTCACCTTGCGCTGATCCACTTGCCTCCCCTCCTTCCCAATCACTATACCTAAGTAAGTGACCTGTGGTTGCACCAATTGTGCTTTTTCTAAGTTTACCTTAAACCCTGTTTCTTGGATTAATGCCAAAACATTTTCAGTAAGTTTTTGTACTTGTTCCCTGGTGTCCCCAAAAATCAGAATATCATCAACATAGGAGAAGACAAATGATCTTTCCTGTTGGCTCAGACGATCCAACATATCTACCACATGTCTGTGTGCAATAGTGGGGGAATCTTGAAAACCCTGTGGTAGTCGGCAAAACGTAAATTGTTGGTGGTTTATGGTGAATGCAAACCTATCTTGGGACTCTG
>NW_027057717.1:0-3076 GCF_011386835.1 Chrysemys picta bellii
CCCTGAGCATTCCCCCTTGGCTGACACAGGTGTGTGCTGATGTCAGTGTGCCCAGAGCTGGCTGTGAGAGCCCAGGGGCAGTCTCACCCCACCTTACTGCTCTCCCTGGCCAAGAAGTTACCAGGCCAGCCCCTCAACTGGTGGAAATCTGCATCTCGATTGCCTTCAATGGCGCTATGCCCATGAGACTCTGGCCCCAGCTGTGGCTGTATGGCTGGGGGTGAGTTACCAATACCCCCTGCAGGGCAGACATCTGCTTGCCCCGCTGGGTGAGAATGACTGTCACAGCGTCTCCTCCCCACATCGTCTCTTGCAGGTGTCCAGCAGGCTCCGGGTGCTCTCCATCACCCTCTTTAAACACCTGCTGGAGCTTGTAAGGGGGCTCGACAGGAGGCGGATGAAGGCGCATGTGCTCCAGAGCCTGGTCCCGCTGCTCCTCCTCGTGCATGATGAGTGTCCCAACGTGTCCCAGGTGAGGCCACGAGCTGGAGCCTGCAGCGGATACCGTTACAGAGTGACCAGTAATTTGTTTTGAGGGGGCAGCATGTGACACCCCCTCTTGAAAGGGTCTCGCTGACAGAGGGCAGGTGCTCAGTGCTGTGACAGTCAGGAGCTCAAAATCACTTGAACGTTGAGTGCAGTAGCGCCATGACCATGGCGCCCCACCCAACTGCTGAGTCTTCCCTGCATCCTCTGAGCCCAACACTCCCCCCCTGCAGCCAGGCTGAGAGATTGGGTGGGGGGAGGGGTCGCCTCACCACTCCTACAGCCACTGGCCTCCGCACATTCCCTGGCTGTGCTGGTGGGAAGAGCACAACCCTGGCCATGGCCCCTACCAGGAGCAGGGCTACCCAGTCTCCAGATGGTGCGCAGGACCCAGTGTGCCCTTGGCCAAGCGGCCCGGACAGCCCGTACTAGACATGAGATGCCCAAGCCGCCTCCCCTCCCCCTGCCCCAGGTGTCTCTGCACATGCTAGCGCTCATGGCCACCATCACTTGGGAGCCAAATGCCACCAGCACTAATGAATTCACCCTCCTACCCATCATGAGGTGGGGAACTGAGGCACAGCATGAGGCCTAGCGCCTCAAAAGTATTGATCACCCATAGGCATTAGGCACCTAAATCCCTTTGCAGCCCTGGGCCTAAGCAACTTGCCTGAGTTCCTGCAGGGAGAGCTGGGAATTGAGTCAGGTCTCCAGCTATTGCCTTAGCCACACCGCCGCCCTTCCGCAAGAAACCTGGGGCCGGGAAGCATTCAGCACGCACGGCCTCCCCGCCTCCGGGTAACGAGGCTAGTGGCTTCCAGCTCCCATAACCGTGGCCGGCTCGCCCTGGCCCCACTTGTTTTGCAGGTGTGTTGGGACACCCTCAGCAGTGCGGCAGAATTCCTGAAGTGGCACCAGCTTGGTGGCTTCATCCAGCGCAAGGATACCTGGCAAAGCTGTGACTGCCTGGTGAGGGAGCCCTCAGGTCATTCACTGCGCAGCCCTCGTGGTAGGAGCGGGGGAATCGGTGGATAGGGCACCCCCCATTGCCCGGCTCTGTGCCCACACTGAGCCCCAGCCCTGGGACCACTCCTGGCCCTGGGTGTAGTCCCTCTGCGTGATCCCCCCGGCACAGGAAAGAGGGGTGAAAACAGGACGTGCGCTCCACACACCTGGAACCCGGCCTGCGGGACGGAAAGGCCTTTAATAACTTTGTGCTCCCTTGTTCTGGTCCTAGCTGACGCGCTACAAGGGGAGAGCCAACAACTTTCTGTGCCAGACCATGGCCTTTCTGGAGAACCCACAGACTCCACTTAGACAAGCGGCCATCAGGTTCATAGGTAAACACAGAGCAGGGGTCCCTTTAACAGGGGGGCTGGATCCGGTCCCAGGCTCTCCTCAGTCCCTGTCAGCAGCGATAAGTAACCCTTGGGCTCCTGATTGTCCAATGCAGGATCAAGGGTGTCAGAAGTCCGCAGGAGCAAGCGCACCCCAAACTGGGCTGATGGGGCCCCTCTAACCCCACTGCTCCCCATGCAGTCCCCATTCCCCGCCCCCCATACCCCACCATGGGCTCTTGGTAGTGAACCCTCAAGGTGCTGTGCTCTCTTTTGGCAACCAGCCCTGTAACCATCCCTGTGGACTCACCCTTTCCCCTGGGGACTCGGGAGCGCGTCCTGGCCAGCGAGGGGTGGGGGAAGCAAGGGGTTGCTTGGAGGGTGACATTTGACACCCTCGCTGGGGATGCGGGGATGTGACGAGCTGTTTGTATGTGTAGGGCTCGCTGCCCGGCAGCTGGACCAGAGGAGCCAGGACAAGCTGGATGCCATCTGCAACGGTGGGTGGTACCTGCTTTGAGCACTGAGCGCTAGGGGGATGAACGGCCCAGGGCCGTGGGCTGGGTTCAATCTCCGACGCCAGCAACATGATCTCGGGCGAGAGCCACAAAGGGATGCAAAATGTAGATCCCCAAACCCCTGATCAGCTGCCCCCTCACCCTGTCGTGTCTGCTGGTTGGCATGTGCAAGGCACTTAGCCCTGACCTCAGAGCTGCGGCCTGGCAGATCCCCAAACTGGGCCTGAGCTGGCTGGCCTTCAGAGACGATTGCCCCCCCACCAAACACAGCCGAGGTGGGGTGCTGCCTCCCCCCTTGTACTCACTAGCCCAGTGTTTGGAGCAGTCACCTCCACGTGGGGTGCCTGGGGTGAAGCCACTGCTCCAAATGAGGCAGAGGTGACGTCCGGTCACCTACCTCCTTGCTGCGTGCCCGGACCCCTGGGCAGCGCAGGGCAGAGCAGCATCTCCACATTTGTTGGCGAATGGCGGAGGGGGGAGTGATATAGCTCAGGCTTCTCACTCCCAGAGCAGGTTCACAGCTGGGCCTCCCAACCAGAGCTAGAGAATGGCTGAGCTCCCTCCTCGGCATTTCCTGGATGGCAGCAGGGCACCTAAAGTTAGGCATAGCCTAACAATGTCCAAGCCCACTTTATGACTCTCCCCCTCTCTGGACCTAAGTGCCCATCTGTGCATTGGGGGGAAGGCGTAGGGTAAATACAGCCAGGGATGAGGTGCTCAGATACTGCAGGGATG
>NW_027057718.1:0-3076 GCF_011386835.1 Chrysemys picta bellii
GCAGGGGTCCCAGGAGGGGGCAGTCAGGGGACAAGGAACGGGGGGAGGGTTGGGGGTTCTGGGGGGGCGGGAAGTGGGAGGGGCAGGGGCGGGGCTAGGGCGGGGCTCCTCCCGTCCTCTTTTTTGCTTGTTGAAATATGGTAACCCTACCCTATGCAGGGACTGAGCACACAATTAACAGTTCAGAGCTCAGGCCCTTATGCAGGGACTGAGCACACAATTAACAGCTCCGGCCCTGGGTCAGGGCGGGGCAGCACACCAATAGTCAGTCAGTGGCCCAGGCCTTGTAGCAGGAGCTGGGTCAGTTTGGGTTAGCCCAGGCCCTAGGTCAGGGCGGGGCAGCCAACAGATAGTCTGTCAGGGGCCCAGGCCCCTCGGACAAGGAGGAGGAGGAGAGACTGCCACCCGGCGTGGGGTGGCAGGGGGGGAAAACAGGCCCACCCACTCCACTGTGTTCCAGCCCGGGGCCCTATCCGCAGCAGTCCGTCTGCCGCGCAGTCAGTGGGGATCCTGACCGCAACACACTGACATGGGTTCGGGGTCTGCTATCCCCGGGCCACTTCCCATCTCCTCCTCCATGGGTACCTGCTCCTCCTGAGTTCCGTCTGCTGGGTCGCAGATCATAGGCTCCTCCGGGCCCCGAGCAGCAGGTAGGTCTGTCGCTCCCTCTGGGCCCTCGGCGGGGGGAAGCTCAGACCGCTCCTCAGGATACCGGGCTCTCGGCAGGCTCGGCCAGTCCTCCTCAGGATACCGGGCTCTCGGCAGGCTCAGGTCCGCGGGAGCTCGGGCACCAGCGTCTGTCCTCTCCCGCTGCCGGCCAGCTACTGAGCGCTGGGGCCTGGCCTTTATACTTCCTGTCCCGCCCCTTGACTTCCGGGGGGCGGGGACAGGCCGCGGTGGCTCCGCCCACTCTGGCGGCTTTTCTGGCTCATCGCTTCCTGGGGCGCCTGGAAGCCAGGCCGCCCCGCTACACGGCCCCAGTCCATTGTGCCAGGTGCTGTATATGTGTTTGTTATTTATATTACCATACGATTTAGGCGCCCCAGTCATGGACTAGGCCCCATTGTGCCAGGTGCTGCACAAACACAACACAAAAGACAATCCCTGCCATGAAGAGCTGACAATCTATCAATGGGATCAATCTTCACACTGTGCACAGTCTCTTCACAAGCGTACAGTCAACCTGTGGAACTCCTTGCCAGAGGATGTTGTGAAGGCCAAAACTATAACAGGGTTCAAAAAAGAACTAGATAAATTCATGGAGGATTAGGGTTGCCACCCGGCCAGTCCGAGTTTCGGCTTGTGTGTCCAGGTGCCATTTGACAAGACCTGATATCTGGGTTTTTTGGATCTGGAGTGGAAGAGGTGGATCAGAGGGTGTGGTCTGGGAGAGAGGTTTATCTCACGTTGACACTAACACTTTTGACTGGCTGGCCAGGAAGTACCACCTCCTCATATCTGAGGACTTCCTGAAACAATCAGAAACACGGACTGGGGCTGCAATTGCTCTCCAACAGTCCCACCTCTGGGACCCACTTCTGGGATTCACAGCATGGCAGTCAGCACGTCCCAGAGCACATGTGGGTGTCCAGTGCCATGGGGCTGGAATTCCACTCTTGCCCATCATAAATGCCAGCTGCCACGCTGCCGCTGGAGGGATTAGGAGCATTAGATCTCAGGCTGTGATTAGGTCGCTGACGTTCCTTTGTACAGACTAACACCTTTCACCTGGGATTCGGGGCAGGACTGCTAAGGGCGCAGCCGCAGAATGCACCTGGTCCAGTGAAGCTGCATGCAGAAAAGAGCATCTGAGTGGCAAGGAATGGCTTAACTGGCTGGGGCCTTTGGTGCAATCTTGTTTATTTACAAGGAATGGACAAAATTGTGTTTCCCACCAACAATAAGGGAGTGTGTCCTTGCTCACAGCACCTGAACCACTCGTCAGCCTGCACTCCAAAACTCTGGGCTTTTTCCAGGGTTGTGCTGCCAGCTGCTTGTCCAGGCTGTATCTGTCTGTCTGTCTTGCTTCTCTCATACATTCACCTGCCTCTACCCAAAGGCAATACCCCATGGAACCTGCTGCCAACGTATTCACAATTGCTGACTGGGCTCACACACACCTTTGTCATAGGTGGGACTGCTCAGCGCTGTCTTACAGCTGGCTGAAATCAAGGAAAGAGTCACAGCCCTTCAAGTGACGTTTAATCCTGGGCCCTGTCAAAAAACAGCATGTGGCCATGTCATGACAGTCTGTATCATATACATATGCAGAAGAGGGCTAAATTAAGGTTGCACACACAACTGTAGTACAGTAACTTCTTGCTTAATGTTGTTGTTCTGTTCCTGAAAAATGCAACTTTAAGCAAAACGATGTTAAGTGAATCCAATTTCCCCATAAGAATGAATGTAAATAGGGGGGTTAGGTTCCAGGGAATTTTTTTCGCCAGACAAATGACTATATTATATATAAATATATATACACGGTATAAGTTTTAAACAAACAATTAAATACTGTACACAGTGATGATGATTGTGAAGCTTGGTTGAGGTGGTGGAGTCAGAGGGTGGGATATTTCCCAGGGAATGTCTTACTGCTAAATGAACAGGAGTACTGTGGCACCTTAGAGACTAACAAATTTATTAGAGCATAAGCTTTTGTGGACTACAGCCCACTTCTTAGCACTCGGCTGAGCCCTCAAGGGTTAACACATTGTTGTTAATGTAGCCTCACACTCTACAAGGCAGCAGGAATGGAGGGAGGGGAGACAGCATGGGAGACAGAGACACACACCCTGTGTGTGGGAGAGAGAGAGAGATGTGCATTGCCCCTTTAAGTACATTGACCCCACTCTAAGTACAGTGCCTTGTTAAGTAGATCAGCAAGGTGAGACAGCAGCTGCTGCCAGCAAGCTCCCTCCATCCTGAGCCCTGTCGTATCCCCCCTGCTCTGTGGAGATGGGGGGCAGGAGCGGGGGGGGAGGGGGACACCCTGACATTAGCCCCCCTCTTCCCCGCATAGGAAGCAGGAGGCTCCGGGAGCAGCTCCAAGGCAGGGGCAGGGGGCAGGAGCAGCACA
>NW_027057719.1:0-3076 GCF_011386835.1 Chrysemys picta bellii
GTTGGTCTTGTGTGTTGGTTTGTAGGGGCCGGCAGGGGCTGTGGGCTGTGAGGGACGCCGAGCCCTGAGTATTGGGCGGGGCTTGGCTGATCAAGGGGCCCATAAAAGCGGCCGCCCAGCCGGGCAGCGCTACAGCTGCGAGCAGCGGAAGCAAACAAACAGGGCGGCTAACAGGGGAGTTTGAGAGGGAGTTCTCATTGGAGGAGAAGGTAGCTGTATTTGCACCTGTCCTTGTTGGTCTTGTGTGTTGGTTTGTAGGGGCCGGCAGGGGCTGGGGGCTGTGAGGGACGCCGAGCCCTGAGTATTGGGCGGGGCTTGGCTGATCAAGGGGCCCATAAAAGCGGCCGCCCAGCCGGGCAGCGCTACAGCTGCGAGCAGCGGAAGCAAACAAACAGGGCGGCTAACAGGGGAGTTTGAGAGGGAGTTCTCATTGGAGGAGAAGGTAGCTGTATTTGCATCTGTCCTTGTTGGTCTTGTGTGTTGGTTTGAAGGGGCCGGCAGGGGCTGGGGGCTGTGAGGGACGCCGAGCCCTGGGTATTGGGCGGGGCTTGGCTGATCAAGGGGCCCATAAAAGCGGCCGCCCAGCCGGGCAGCGCTACAGCTGCGAGCAGCGGAAGCAAACGAACAGGGCGGCTAACAGGGGAGTTTGAGAGGGAGTTCTCATTGGAGGAGAAGGTAGCTGTATTTGCATCTGTCCTTGTTGGTCTTGTGTGTTGGTTTGTAGGGGCCGGCAGGGGCTGGGGGCTGTGAGGGACGCCGAGCCCTGAGTATTGGGCGGGGCTTGGCTGATCAAGGGGCCCATAAAAGCGGCCGCCCAGCCGGGCAGCGCTACAGCTGCGAGCAGCGGAAGCATACAAACAGGGCGGCTAACAGGGGAGTTTGAGAGGGAGTTCTCATTGGAGGAGAAGGTAGCTGTATTTGCATCTGTCCTTGTTGGTCTTGTGTGTTGGTTTGTAGGGGCCGGCAGGGGCTGGGGGCTGTGAGGGACGCCGAGCCCTGAGTATTGGGCGGGGCTTGGCTGATCAAGGGGCCCATAAAAGCGGCCGCCCAGCCGGGCAGCGGTACAGCTGCGAGCAGCGGAAGCAAAGAAACAGGGCGGCTAACAGGGGAGTGTGAGAGGGAGTTCTCATTGGAGGAGAAGGTACCTGTATTTGCATCTGTCCTTGTTGGTCTTGTGTGTTGGTTTGTAGGGGCCGGCAGGGGCTGGGGGCTGTGAGGGACGCCGAGCCCTGAGTATTGGGCGGGGCTTGGCTGATCAAGGGGCCCATAAAAGCGGCCGCCGAGCCGGGCAGCGGTACAGCTGCGAGCAGCGGAAGCAAACAAACAGGGCGGCTAACAGGGGAGTTTGAGAGGGAGTTCTCATTGGAGGAGAAGGTAGCTGTATTTGCATCTGTCCTTGTTGGTCTTGTGTGTTGTTTTGTAGGGGCCGGCAGGGGCTGGGGGCTGTGAGGGACGCCGAGCCCTGAGTATGGGGCGGGGCTTGGCTGATCAAGGGGCCCATAAAAGCGGCCGCCCAGCCGGGCAGCGCTACAGCTGCGAGCAGCGGAAGCAAACAAACAGGGCGGCTAACAGGGGAGTTTGAGAGGGAGTTCTCATTGGAGGAGAAGGTAGCTGTATTTGCATCTGTCCTTGTTGGTCTTGTGTGTTGGTTTGTAGGGGCCGGCAGGGGCTGGGGGCTGTGAGGGACGCCGAGCCCTGAGTATGGGGCGGGGCTTGGCTGATCAAGGGGCCCATAAAAGCGGCCGCCCAGCCGGGCAGCGCTACAGCTGCGAGCAGCGGAAGCAAACAAACAGGGCGGCTAACAGGGGAGTTTGAGAGGGAGTTCTCATTGGAGGAGAAGGTACCTGTATTTGCATCTGTCCTTGTAGGTCTTGTGTGTTGGTTTGTAGGGGCCGGCAGGGGCTGGGGGCTGTGAGGGACGCCGAGCCCTGAGTATGGGGCGGGGCTTGGCTGATCAAGGGGCCCATAAAAGCGGCCGCCCAGCCGGGCAGCGCTACAGCTGCGAGCAGCGGAAGCAAACAAACGGGGCGGCTAACAGGGGAGTTTGAGAGGGAGTGCTCATTGGAGGAGAAGGTACCTGTATTTGCATCTGTCCTTGTTGGTCTTGTGTGTTGGTTTGTAGGGGCCGGCAGGGGCTGGGGGCTGTGAGGGACGCCGAGCCCTGAGTATGGGGCGGGGCTTGGCTGATCAAGGGGCCCATAAAAGCGGCCGCCCAGCCGGGCAGCGCTACAGCTGCGAGCAGCGGAAGCAAACAAACAGGGCGGCTAACAGGGGAGTTTGAGAGGGAGTTCCCATTGGAGGAGAAGGTACCTGTATTTGCATCTGTCCTTGTTGGTCTTGTGTGTTGGTTTGTAGGGGCCGGCAGGGGCTGGGGGCTGTGAGGGACGCCGAGCCCTGAGTAGTGGGCGGGGCTTGGCTGATCAAGGGGCCCATAAAAGCGGCCGCCCAGCCGGGCAGCGCTACAGCTGCGAGCAGCGGAAGCAAACAAACAGGGCGGCTAACAGGGGAGTTTGAGAGGGAGTTCTCATTGGAGGAGAAGGTACCTGTATTTGCATCTGTCCTTGTTGGTCTTGTGTGCTGGTTTGTAGGGGCCGGCAGGGGCTGGGGGCTGTGAGGGACGCCGAGCCCTGAGTATTGGGCGGGGCTTGGCTGATCAAGGGGCCCATAAAAGCGGCCGCCCAGCCGGGCAGCGCTACAGCTGCGAGCAGCGGAAGCAAACAAACAGGGCGGCTAACAGGGGAGTGTGAAAGGGAGTTCTCATTGGAGGAGAAGGTACCTGTATTTGCATCTGTCCTTGTTGGTCTTGTGTGTTGGTTTGTAGGGGCCGGCAGGGGCTGGGGGCTGTGAGGGACGCCGAGCCCTGAGTATTGGGCGGGGCTTGGCTGATCAAGGGGCCCATAAAAGCGGCCGCCCAGCCGGGCAGCGCTACAGCTGCGAGCAGCGGAAGCAAACAAACAGGGCGGCTAACAGGGGAGTGTGAGAGGGAGTTCTCATTGGAGGAGAAGGTACCTGTATTTGCATCTGTCCTTGTTGGTCTTGTGTGTTGGTTTGTAGGGGCCGGCAGGGGCTGGGGGCT
>NW_027057720.1:0-3075 GCF_011386835.1 Chrysemys picta bellii
GCATGCTGATTATTCAGACCTTGCCCTCTGACTACTGCATCTAGAAGATAATATGCTTGCAAGAAATAATCACCTCAATTTCTGATCAACTTCCCACCCTGTCACTCCACCTAATTCCTGATATCAAATACAGCTGAAATAAATAAAAAATTCTCTCTTAATAGGAGGGGCAGAGGAGAATAACCTTCCTCCAAGGGAACAAAAATTTGTGAGGTTGCTATTGGAAGGACTAGAATTAAGTGGGGTGACAGTGTGTAGAGAGGATCAGAAACTGAACTGGTCATGTTTATGGTGGACGTATGAATGGAAGTTCTGAGGATATTAGCTATTCAGAGCAGAGGAATTTATAATAGACAGTCTGCCTATAGCAATAAAGACAAGACCCACTGAACTATAGTTCTCTTTTTAAACTGTAATAACTGTATCTGGGATTAAAATTCATTGGCTTTTAGTCTTGGAGTTTAACTATTGTGCAATATGTTATTATGTTATAAAAAGGAATTACTCTAATCAATTAAATGATTTCTGATAATGTTCTAGTAAATATATAGTATACTGTTAAAAATAATGACGTATCAGCTGTAGCAAGATCTTCTGCTAGTAAAACGTCTGTGAAGAGACAAATTTTTTTTTTTCCTTTTTTTTTTTTTTGGCTATGAATTAGGTGTGCAGATTAGTTAATGTGAATTAGCATGGTTCTGGTGTATTGTCAATCATTCCTCATGCAGTTCAGTCTAGCGTTTTCATGAGGACCCAGTAAAGTAATAAATATGGTCACTGAGCTGAAAACTGCAGAACTATCTCATAAGTTTATCAACTTTGGCAATGGCAAATACTGTACATAAATTTCCTCTTTTTTTATTTCCTGTCTCAGATCACCAACAACTTGTGCAGTTTTCAGGTTAAACTGCAAATCAGTTTTCCTGCAATAACAGTGAATCCAATCTTGCAAATAAAAGTTTGGACAGGTACTAAGTTAGCATGGACATTTGGACTGTACCATTTTATCAGTCTATTGTAGAATCAAATCAGGATTTAGGATAGCAATATTTTTCATTTTCCAAAGGAAATAAAAGCATAAAATGAAGTAGCATGTTCACAGGTTTGTTTATGGCTGTTGGTTGAACTGTGCTGAACTTCGTAGTTTCAGTTTGTAGGCGTTTTCTGATTTTTGTTTTATATGCATGAGTTTTGGTTTATTCAAAGCCAAAAAAACTTAGAATGAAACTAGGTTGAAATTGTTCAGTTGTGCCTGGTTTGAAGATGAAATCATCAAGTTTTGCAAAACCAGAAGTGACCTAGGTTAAGTCTCAGGTTTCCTGAAGTTTGGCACAGCTTTAGTTGTGTGTCTCCTTTTTCATTATTAAGATGGAAAAATCACCACCATGAGTCTCACTCTGTAAATATGAGTAGATGCTGAAAGAAATACCAATAATACTTAGCCCTTAACATTTTCAAAGTGCTTTACAGACATCAGTTAATTCTCACAATGTCCCTGTGAGCCAGGTAAAAACACATTATCATCACCATTTTACTGAAAGGTGAAATTACCATTTACTATTCTGACTTTTTAGATGGGGCCCTATATTTATTGTTTGAATTGTTTCCTCATCAAATGCGCTCAGTTTACAAGACATTTTTTTTCTCTAACTGCCAGCCCTGCAAACCCTGCTGAGGAATCTGAAAGCTGGATTTTTTTCTTCCTTGTGTATCTTTATCTGTCATAAATGTATTACAAGTCAAATTCTGTCCTCACTCACAGCTTTGTAGCCTGATTATCTACAAATGATATGCTCTGTAGTGTTTGTGCCTGCAGGAGTCACTGGGTTAGCACAGGTGTAACTGATTGGAACTTAGTAAGCAACTGATGCACAAGGAGGAATGAAATCCAGCTCTCTCTTTTAGCTGACTTTACTCTGCAGAATAAAGATTATATATGTTACTGAAGTAATGTGATATAACTCTGAGTATGCACTAATCCTCCAATCGTGCAAAGACTTATGTGTGTGCTTAACTAGGCACCATGAATTTTATGGGACTACTAAGAGTCTGATTTTACCACACTGAAGTCAGTGAAAGTTTTGTCATTAATGTCAATGGAAACAGGATCAGGCCCACAGTGAATAAAGTTAAGCACATAAATAAATGTTTGTAGGACTGGGGCATAAGGGCATGTTCCAAAGCACATTGAAGTCAATGGAAAGTTACTTCAGTCGGTTTTGGATCAGACCCTGTGATCATTTGTGTAAAAAGGTACCATTTTTGCACAGCTTTTCTAACTATAACTGCACTTTTAGTGACTTGTCCAAGGCTATGCAGTGAGTCAGTGACAGAGCTGAATTAGAACTAAGGACTTCTTAGCTACCAGGTCTGAGTTCTGTCCACCATGTCCTAATGCCTCTGAGAAATATGAAAAGAGTTTATAAACGTACAGGCTTGCACACCTACCAATGGACTTAAAAGACCAGGTACATGAAGATTTTTCCTTAGGCACGCAATATACAATTTATTTGAAAAGTCCACTTGCTTTCTGGAGTGGTTTTTCTTTCCAACTTGTATTGGAAAGGAATGATTATCTTGTGATGAAAGCTCTGGACTGGGGTATAGGTGATCTGGTTCAAGTTCTTGGCTCTGCAACACACTTCATTTGTAACCTTGGACAAATCACTTAATCTTCTTGTTCCTCAGTTTCCCCATCTGTAAAATAGGGAAGTGTTATTACCTCCATCTTAAAAGGGTGTTAAAAAGATACATTAATGATGTTTGTGAGCCACTCTGATGCTAAAGTGATAGGGGCTGCAGCAGTACCTACATAGACAGAGAGAACTCTGCTGGATAGCCACATCTCAGAAAAGTTTTTATTATAAAAGACCAACTTCTTTCCAAATAAAGATGTAGATATGAATAATTCTAGAATAGATATTGTTACAAGTGAACAACCAAAATTAAGCTAGTGTCGGTTAATTAAAACTTTGCACTATATTCATAGTAGTACTTAATCAGTTTTGTTCACCTTATGAACCTCTTGGAAATCGTTTTAATGGGAGTCACTTGCATTTAAAATCTAAGTCATCT
>NW_027057721.1:0-3072 GCF_011386835.1 Chrysemys picta bellii
CATCCAGGAAAGATATTCTGAATTAACTGTGTGAATTTGAAGTGAGTTAGTTAAATGGCATTAAATTCCTGTGTAAACACCCTCATTCAAAATTTAAGTGGTCTTAATTTGGTTACTTTACTTCACTTCCAGAATTCACTTTAACTTTGAATAACAGCATCCATACAGGGATTTAATTCAGTTTAACTAATCCACTTCAAACTCACACCTCTAATTAATTCAGATTCATCTTCCTGGATGTCTCCGTGTAGACAAGACCTTACAAACACTCTAACCTAAGGAAATACTCATGTACACCATGCTCTAACGTGCTGTACTTCTAAGTATATAACAACGTGTGCTGTAGTCTGTTACATGAACCAGTGAGTTTGAATGAAGCAAAGGGCACAATGATCTGGGGTAATAGTAAATTTGAAGGGTATTATCTTTGGCTATATCTGAGTCTTAAGAAGGCCTGGCATTGGCAGATCTGTCCGAATGAATTATCTCTGGGCCTGTTTTCCCATTGCCCAGCCCAGCATCTACACCTCTTCAAAGCAAATAGCAAGTTGGTGTAAAGCTCTGCCAACAGTGTGAGGAAAGGGGGGATTTCAGATTCAGCAGCATTTTGCACAAATATAAATGACTACACCAGGTATAAAGTGCAAAGCAATGGAGGATCAGATGCTACGTGAAATTCTGCTATTTGCATCCTATGGAAGGACTCAAACAAGGCCACAAGGTAAAGGCTGTTTTCTGGATGCCTGGTCCGCTACAGTCTGCAGCAGATGTAATGACCCTTCCTGATGTGGGAGATTTACCAGCTTTCTGAACTAATTCAGTCTCAGGACACCTGGACTGCAGAAGCCCCTGGACAATATACAGGGCACCCATCCTGCACTGGCCCCATGGGAAGGGAATGGAGCTGATGAACCTGTACAGATTTGTTCCCACTAACATGTGATGAAAGTTTGTCTTGTGTGTTTGCCAAATGTACTCACCATCTTCTTGGCTGCGTGGAATTTGTGGAGCCAGCTAGTCAGCCTCCTGGAGCGTTGATGGGCGTCAGGCTGATGGCTGGTCTGAAAAGAAAATCAATACATGAAGCAGACTGGCACATGAGTAGAGATTTCAGGAACAATGGCTGAGCCTCCTACCTCTCGGTACAAGCCCAAGGCACAAATTGGTTTGATTGAGTTTATCTTGTTCTTTAGACGTGTGGATTCCATGTTAACCTGCCGTGTTCTATTAATAATACCAAGCATTTGTATGGTATTGTTCAACTTCAGAAGTGTTTGAAGCGTTAACTAAGGGCTTTACTGAGCCCTGTGGGAATGGCCCTGTGTAGGGGGAGGTATGCCTTGTGCTGCCCAGAAGAGCTCTGGGAGGAACTCCACTGAATAGAAACCGAACATGCCCTGGAGCTGAGCAGGAGTGCAGCATACTCCCCCAGTCTATGCAGCCACCCAGGGTTCTGTCTCCTCCCGGCTCCTCCCCACCTCCACTGCGATGTTCTGGAGGGCACATGGAAACAACCGTAGCTGTGCTACAGAGAGCACAGTATCTGCAGTGATACCAAACTACAGCCCAGGTGCTGAAGGAGGGGACGTACCTGCTTGCACAGTAGCAGAGCAGCCGGGCATCATCTGTCCCTAACTAGTTAATCAAGTTAATTAGCTAATTAGATTATGTATATGAGCAAGGCATACAGCAACTACCTAATCCGGACACTTTCATTGTTATAAAGGGGGGTGCAAAGTAAAGTCCACAATTACTGGCACAAGGATGACTAGATCCTGGATTCACTTAAGAAATTAGTGCTGTTGGGAGTTCAACAGACAACTCCCAGTCCCACTGTGGCGAGAGACATTTGCAATCCAATACTCACGCAGATTTTCAAGTCCTCTCTGATGTGCCTCAGGATTAATAATGGCCTCACAAGCAGCTCGGACAGTCTGGGATCCTCAAAGTTCTCCAGCACGTCAATAACGAGGTGCAGCTCCTCCTTCACCAGGATCATTCTGTCGTGCACCTAGGGAGAGAATGTGCAGGTAAAACAGTGTGTCCAGGGGAGTCGCAGACACGGAGATAAGGAATGTCTGCATTAGCAGCAGCTAGGCGTGGCCTGCTTAGGGAGACTTTCCAAAGCCCTGGCCAATGGGAAGACACCTAAGACGCAGGGGAGGTGTGAATCCACTCTGTACACAGAGCCTGCTTGAACCTTTGGACTCTGTTACTTACACCTTCCTTCCTTGGAATCCAACAACATGTTGTGCTTCAGATCAGTCTCAAACCTTTTTTATATGTTACAACAATCTGAAGACATATTTGGGCAGGGCAAGTATTTTTTATTTTTTTTTGCTGGTGATTTGGAGAACGGTTTCTGGGGAACGGTTTCTGGATCTTCCAAGTGGCTGTACATAGATGTGGATATGGTTTTAGAGAACTAAAACATTCTCTGGTGGGAAACCAAAATATAGAAACTGAGGATTTCCTGCCACACGACCTGGAGCTACTTATGTGAAGGAGGTTAACTAAGTTCAGTCTGGAAATAGATGATAAGGACAGGTATGGATGAGTTGCTGGTGAAAAAGCCTTTGGTTTGTTGAGAACTGAGGATAAAGTTAGTATCATTCCTTGTATTAACAGGGAACAGTGATTTCAATTTCTCAGGGCCAAGCTAGAGATGTTGAGATGTAAATTGTTTCCTGGCTCAATTATTTGATACCATCTGAAGCCAGACAATATATTGTTCTGTCTCCTGCCCCTGTTTTTCAGTGGCTTGCTTTATCATATGCTAAATATTGTGCTGCAATATTTAAACTGATTCACAGTCTCAACATTTGTCTGGTTTCCCAGCCCTAAGGATATACAAAATATAGAAATAGAAAAAGGGCCAGATTCCAACCTCAGATGACTCCTGTGTCATTTGGGAATAAATTCCCTGTCCATGTTATGCTGAATCTACAAAAGGATCACCTGAAATCAGCATCCACCTTGGAAAGAGACAGTACTGCAACTTTGGAAAGAAGCAAGTGTTATTTTGTAACTGCATCTCTCTTGGCAGAGGTCTTGCTTACCGACAGCTCTTTG
>NW_027057722.1:0-3072 GCF_011386835.1 Chrysemys picta bellii
CCGCGGAGCGCTGCCAAATGCCGTGCCGTCTAACCCCCCCCCCACCGAGCGCCACCGAACACCCCCCCCCCGCAGAGCGCCGCGCCGTGCTGCTGAACCCTCCCACCACCACACATATCTCCCACCGAGCGCCGCGCTGCCAAACACCCCACCGCCGAGCCGTGCTGCCAAAGAGCGCACCTGCCCCCGCGGAGCGCCCCGCCGTGCCGCCACACCCCCCCCGGAGCACTGCTGCCGAATCCCACCCCCCAGTGCCCCCTACACGCCCAGCCGACGAAACAAAAACAACCCACCCCACCCCCAGCGACCAAACTCCCCCCCCCCCAAAAAAAATCCCCACCACCCCAAGATTGGCCACCCCTTACCAGGTGCCGCCCCAAGCATGTGCTTGGTCGGCTGGTGCCTGGAGCCGGCCCTGCTTTCAGGGGCTGAGTGCGGGTCCCGGGCTTTGGGCACCAACAGGAGGAGCTGCCGTGATAGTGGGAGAAGCTCCTCTGATGCCGTGATGTTCAGGGCTGGGCCTGAGGGCAGAGCTCTGTGCGAGAGCCCCGGGGCTGAGGGCACAGACCTGCCCTGCTCTCCCCGCGTGTCTGACCCCATAGCAGAGAGGGTGCCAGGGCAGGGCACGGGGGACCTCAGCAGAGGAGAGGGCGGCGGGAGGCAGAGGAGTGTTGCTGCTGGGTGCAGACAGTACCAGGCAGTGGCTGGCAGTTCCCCTGCCTTACGGGGAGGAGAGGGGAAGTGGAGTCTCCATCGGGGCAGCCAGCAGGAGCCGGGCATTACAGGCTGACTTTTCTACCTGGGATGATCACACCCGTTGGCCGGGGAGTCAAAAGCCGGATGTAAAAACATGCTCTGATTTGTTTTCTTTTTAGAAGAAGGAACCCACCAGCCTCACTGTTCCTTCTCCCCACTCTGGTGAATACTGGGTCAGCCGCACGGACAAGCCAGTCTGGTGCCTTGCTTCAGGGCTCAGTTTCTTCTTCAGCTGAGGAGAAAGGAACCATGGAACAGCAACGTAACGTCACAGTCCCGTTCCCCACCTGTCCTGTGGGGTCTTCTGGCCTTTAGAGCTACTGGTCAGGGCCTCCCCAAGTCTGCGGGGGGCCACAGGGCCTGCTGGCCTCCTCGCAGCCTCTGCTGAGGCTACAGGAGAGAGGCCTCTTCAGTTTGCAGAAAGAAAGAAATCTCTGGGGTGAGCACACAGCAGATGTCTGTTTTCCCAGGGCCAGATGCTGCCACCTTGTCACTGGAAGGGCCCGTGTGACCTCTGACCACAGATGAGGGAGGACGCCCAGCCTGGCTAGACAGATTCCTTCGTGCCATGGCTGGGGACAGAAGCCTGCAGCCAAAGCTCACACTGCAAGAAACAACCTGCAGAGGCCTTTCATCTCCCCAGGGTCAGACGTCACCACTAGGAGAATGTGAGCGCCGGAGCACTGGGGGAGCTGGGCTGAGATGGCATCTCAGGGCACAACCACCTGTGTCAAGTCCATTCTGATTCCACGCTCAGCAAAGATGCAGGGAGCTATGCGGTCAGGAGAGGCGCTGGTCAGAATTTGCCAGTGGAACTGTTTTTCCATCAGAAATTGCCAGCTTGTCAAAATCCAAACCTTTCGTGGGAACACGTCGATTTGGACAAACCTTCAGACAGAAAGCAGGCAGGTTTCGCACGGAAAGCTGCTTGGCTCCCTGCCAGCTCGCCCGCCTGCCCACCTGCTTGACAGGCTGATGGGGGGCCTGGGCTTCCAGGCTGCTGAGAGAAGCCCTGGCTCCCAAGATCCCAGGGTCCCCGAAACCCTCTCCTCGCGGGGGTAATGTTCTGGTTACTGCACAGCTCTAGGAGGAGGGGAGGTATCCGATGCCCCACAAGCCACCAATCCTCCCTGCCAAGGTCCCAGTAACTACGACAGCCTGTGAGAACATCCTAACCTTTAGGGCACTTTCCCTGCCAGGTGAAAGGGTGCGAGCTGGACCCCTCCCTGCCACCAGAGTCCAGCACTGCCGAGAAAGCTAAGTGTGGACTAAACTAAGCCCCTGGTTAACCCTTTCCCAGAGGAATCCAGAAGCCACTGATAATTGCAGGCTACATGGTGACCTCTCTCTCAGGTCACTCCCCCATCCTGGAATAGGGGTCGGTGAGTCCTGGACGAACGCCGTTCAGCTGGGAACATGCTCCCCCTTCTCGTGCCGAGGACTACATGAGATGGGTGTAGTGGGCACTCCCGATAAAGGGGACAGTGTGACAGCTGCCTTTCAAATAGGCACCAGGCCTGAGGGGGCCACAGCACCCAATTCCTCTGCCCCCCCAACTTTCTTCGCTGCTTTAACGTACAATCACAACCTGCTCCGCTGACACCTCTGACTCCTGAAAGCCCTAACGCTCCAGGGGAGCAGGCCGTGCCCTGCCCTGCCCTGGCTGCCCCGGGTGTTACCTCGGAGGGAATCGTTCCAGATTCCAATGGGTGGCAGGTCCAGGGAAGAGCCTTATCTGGGGGGAGGCTGTACCAGACCCGCCTGACCCAGGCAGGCTCCCAGGTACTCTCTGCTCGGGGCTGATAAGGCTCCTTAGCAGTTTCTCTCCAAACAAATTCCAGTTCAAGACACCTGAGAGCTCCACAGCAGGGCAGCATCCCCAGAGCGCAGCAGGGCGGGGGTTAGGGGGAGCAGTCGGTAGCAGCACCTGCCCCTCGTACGGCAGGAGCGAGAAGTGCCAGCCTCTCTGCACAGAGCAGCAGTGTTCAGCCTGGGCCAGACGTGCTGCGGTGATGGGTAAGAGCGGGCTCGGAGAGCCAGAGGGTCTGTGGGGCAGCGCTGGGCCCTTCTGCTCCGCACTAGGGCCGGGTGGGCGTGATCAGCTGGGATTGGAACCCACCAGCACTTGTGGGTGCGAATGTGGGGCTGGAACGCAACGTGGGGCGCTCCCACCTCGCCCGGGGGCGACTGGGGGGAAGGGCAGAGAGACACCTGGGCTGAGACCCCAGACAGTCACTCCGGCCCAGCCGGGTTAAATTGCCCAGCTGTGTGACAGCCCCCCATCCCCGAGGGGTTTCCCCCCCCCGGTATGGCACA
>NW_027057723.1:0-3072 GCF_011386835.1 Chrysemys picta bellii
TGCGTTTCTTTCTCCTCTAAATTAAAGTTCTCGTGTGTTAGACTCAGACTCAGTGCTCGCGACGGGGGAACAGCTGCCTGTTAGGGGCGTGCTGGTCAGTTTCCCAGATTTCTGGGAGGGGCGCTCCAGCTGTTTCTGCTTTGCAATGCTAAGAGGAACCCCGAGATCCTGATTCTCGTCCTTGTCACTGACAATACCACCTGGCACAAGCGTTACACCCCCATCGCGTTCTGCACAACCCCTGTTTCTGCCATCTCCTCTGGCTTGATCCTCTCCATTTAGTGCGTCCTTCGTCTGGAAGGCCAATGATACGGTAATGCCTCAGAGTCCCACTGAGAAATTAAATCCCTGGCTCACACCTGCCCGGCTTCAGAAACGTTGGCATTCTCGGGGAGGAGGGAGGGAGCCCAAGAAATCTGGTATCTGCGGTAAATAAAGGCTGGGCAGACGTTCCGGAGGGGGCTCCCTCCCTGCCCACAGGCCAGGCTTGAGGCCAGCGGTTGAAAAAGCAAGATAAGCTGGGTGTGGAGTGGCGCTTTCCCCATAAAGGCATGGAGCCCCGTGGGACGCTTCAGGGTGCTAACTCGCCCGCTCACCTGCAGCCTCGGGATGGGTGAGTTTTATTGAAATGCCCAGTATTTCACACAGCCTGGAGATGTAGGGCCAGAGCCTGGTGGTGGGCACCAGAGCCCCAGGCGGTGTGGGCACGTGGGGGAGGTGCAGTGGCAGGCATGCTATGTGGCCCCTGTGGGACACCATGTGCCCTGAGTGCCCGGGCACAGGAAGGAACGTGCCCAGACAGACGCTGTAACTACCGCATAGAGAGGGGCAGCCTGCACTCCTCTCAGTGCCACCCCTCAGCCCGGGCAGGTGCACAAGGGGGAGGGGAGCCCTGGTGCATCCTCTGCTTTCCCGACCCTGCCTGGCCGAGGCACAAGGGATGGGGGTGCAGTGAGGTACATGCTGCTTTTCCTTTGAAACGGAGCAGCATTTCCCCCAGCAAGTGCATGCTGCAGCATGAGCCTGGCTAGCTAGGAGTCTGGCAGTGCCTCCTGGTGGGTAAAGAGTGCCCCTGGGGCCATGGGGTACCAGGAGCCTGGCGGAGATCCCCTGCCCAGTGCTCTGCTGGACCCTAGGCAGGAATCCTCCCGCCCTGCCCCAGGTACCTTTGGGCACTGGGGCCAAAGTACTTTAGAACACAAAGGAACTAGCATAAGCCATGTTTTAAAAATGGGGAAACTGAGGTATGGTGCAGTGTAATGAGTTTTCCAAGGTCACAGGTCGAACTCAGGCCCTCTGTGTCTTAGACTACTACAGTGTGTGAACGGCTGCTAGCTGGCAGCGTCCCCGCTCCTCTGGGGCGTCAGGAGAAGGGGAGGCGTGTTTTCAAGGATGAGTGACTCCAGATTGGTATTTCACTTCAGTTCCAAACATTGTAGTTCTGGCTTGTCAGACTCACTGAAATCCTTCTCCTTTAAAGCGTTAACCCTTTGCCTGCCATGGGGTTATGCCTCTCTCCTCTCTCTCACAAGGATACCTGAGATTGCTGGCAGCGTGTCACAGTTACTAGGGCTGTGACATTGTCTGAAGAATTTGGGGTCCAGGCAGCTCCAAAAAGAAGGTGTTTCCAATGAAATCTGTCTGTGGATGATGTCTGGGCAAAGTGTTTCCATTGCAGCAGTGTGTTTCGGTGTGTCGTTTACACGGTGTTCTCTCTCTCTCTCTCTAATTCATTTGCACGTTTGTATCACGGTCACTTGTGGGGTTAGTTGTGGACTTTCTAACTTTGCAGCACCACATGAATACAATGATGGCTGACAGAAAGCACGGTGCCGGACTCCAGTGCGGCTTTAGCCGGTTCTGGTTTGACACACACACACAATCTATTTACCACTGGGGGCTGCATATGCCGTGCTCTGCGTTCTGTGGGCTGTAGCTACACAAGATGTAATACCAGGGCCGGGATAGATATACCTGGGGGGCGGGGGTGAATGAGCCGGTTTCTGGCCAAGAGTCTGGATTGCTCTGGGCTGCTGATCCCGGCAAGGTCATTGTGAATCCCTGCGCTGAGTGCTGAAGGTGGCCTGGGAAAAGCATGTGTGGGGAGGGGGAGGGGTGTCTATGTTAATCCTGGCTGAAATAAATGGCCATGCCCTTGCTAGGGCAGCGCTTACAGTGCACCCCTCAGCGACCCGGCTCCATTTTGAACTCTTTTTGGCCAGGACTGTGGCCCCTGGCGACTCTGCCCACTTTAAGCCTGGCCTGAGCTGGGCCCACAGAACAGCTGCAGTGTCAGCAGCGTGTCCCCCCCTGGGCTGCTGGGCTGCAGTGCAGGGGGCAGCATGCCTGGCGTGGGGCACACAGCAGCTCTGTGCCCTGGGCCCCTCTCACCTGGCGCTCATCTGAGGGGGGCAGAGCCCTGCCGGAGGCTGCCCAGCTGCACTCTCTGTGTGGGTGAGCGGGCACTGCCCTCCGGCTGGTGGTAGTGACTGTGGACGGGGGGAGCTGGGACAGAGGGGGTTGCTCCGAGCAGCACTCCCCTTGCAGCGGTGCAGCGCGGGGAGAGAGGAGGCAGCTCCTTCCCCACCACAGGGAGCGCTCCAGCCGGCTCTGACCCGCCCGGGACCCGGGAGCCAGGCCATCGGAGCTGCAATCTTTGAATGGTTTTTACCATGCAGCTGGGTCCCAGCTGTGTGCTAATCGGGCCGGCTGCAGAGACGGAGACAGTGTCCGGGCCGGGGGAGAGGTGAATGGTGGGCTTCACCCCGTCTCCAGAGACTTGGGCCGACCCCCCCCCCATGCTGAGCCCCTTTGAACATCCAGCCATGTCCTGCGGTGCCTACCTGGGAGCTGAGCTCTTCTGAAAATCTGGCCCAGTAGTTGAGCCCTCTGAAAACTCTGGCCTTAGCGTCTAAGGGTAACATTTTCAAGAGTGGCTAAGTCACTTAAGTGCCTAAATCCCAGTGACTTCTAGTGGGATTTAGGCACTTGTGAAACTCTCTCCTGGTCTCATGTCCAGCGGTTTCTGTCCCCTGCAGGGTTCCAGTCCAGCTCTCTCCTGCTTCTGTCTGC
>NW_027057724.1:0-3069 GCF_011386835.1 Chrysemys picta bellii
AGCAGTCTTTCGTTGATGGACTTTACGTAGACTCAGTCTCCTGGTTTCAATGAATGGCAGGGGTGCTAGGGTCTTTGGGTAGCACTTCTCTACCTGTGAGAAAAGAAACCTAACACATTTCATTAATGCCTGGCAGTGTTTTGCAAATCTCATAGTTGCTCGGGCACATTTAAGCCCCCCCTTGTCTTGGGGGTCAGCCAAGTTTTGGCTGTGGCCTTGGATGAGCCTGCAAGCTGTATTTTCCTCTCAATTAACTCATTCTGTGCTTCTTTCTCTTCTCCCTTTCTCGGCTTCTTTTAACCTACAAAGGAAACCTTCACTCTTCCAGTAAAATAACTTTATTACAGAGCTTTGGAGCAACAAACCGGGACAAGCACACCCATGTTTGAGGAGTGCACTTGGTACAACCTCAGGTGTCTAATTGCTTTCCTCCCTCCCCAGCCCTCTGGCTAGAAATCTGAGGTAGCCAGAAGGATCCCACGGGCAATATGGGGAGTGGGTTAACCTTCCATGTCCTTGCTTCCAAAGACTGTTGGTATGCAATTTTTAACAACAATTTTTGCCATAAAACACAAAAATAATCCCTATTGTGCCAGTAAATGCATGGTACATTGAATGCTGTTCAGCTGGCATCCGTTTTCTCTGATGATCTGAAAAACAAAAGAACAGAGGTCTACCCCTTCTGGGCAGTCAGTCATTGCTTAAAATGTTTCCTTGTATTTGTTCATAGGCAGCCTAGATTTCAGTGGCTTCTACCTTATTAGATAGAAACTTGCATTAATACAAATGCTTTCTGGCTTGCTTCCAAATCCAAAGCTATCCACAGCTTAAAGATTTTTACTTAAAAGGGACACAATTAACTTTCCCAGTCTTTTGATTGCCTTTTACTTCTAACTCCTGCTTTCAAACACACAGTGATCTGAACAAGACAACACAACCTATATTGGTAGGTTTGCATTTCCTTTACCTCTGCTACAATATACACTGCACATATTCTGGGGAAAAGCGGCCACTGCGCAACCCATACGGGCTCATCAGTGAGCCAACGGAGGGGGAGGGCCGTACGCCTAATCCTCAATATGGATGTTGGCAGTTAAAGCAGTTCCCCTGAGGCTTCTGCCCCTTGTGCAGGGCAGCTGCCAGCAGGGCGATCTGATGGGTTTGAGTGCCTACATCAGTACACGCCTGCAGCAACTCCACCAGGGTCGAAGGACTTAGAGAACTCGCTCGCAGCGGGGACCCTGCGAAACGCGCGACGGGCACACTGGCCAATGATGGGAAAAGCTACCTGGGGCGTGCCCACCGCCTGCTCGGGGATGCCCGAAAACTGCCCTATGCCATATAACTGCTCAGCAAGATAGGCCCCCCCACCTTGTGCTGCTGCTGCAAGGGCCTCTCGCTGGTACTCGCTATCCCACACAACGTATTGCATGGGAGACAGCACCATGCGACATATGTCTTTCCAACCTTGGGGGAGCAAGTGATAACCGTTTGACACACCTTTCAAGATCCCCCGGAGCTCGTGCAGAACCGAGTAGGGGAGAGCCTCCCAGTCCACTACTCGCCCCCCGTTTCCATTATTTCGCTTAGAGATGGGGAACGCCTCGAACCCACACTTGGATTCCTTGTCGGTCAAGAGACCAGCCTTGCGCACCGGCTGCACCGCCACGGCGACAGCGCCCCCCTGCCCGACCGGTAGGCATGGGGGCGCCGCCATGGGCGGCGGCGCAGGGGGGGTCAGCTGCGGGCAGGAGGGGGTTGGCCCATCACCTGGGGGCAAAGGGGAAACCGGCTTAAGGCCGTCAGGGCCGAACCCCTCCAGCGCCTCCTTACAACGCTGCCAGAGCAGCAGGTGCTGAACTGGGGCACGGGGTTCACTATACAAGGTGATCCCAATCCGTATCCAATCAGAAAGCTGTAATGACCCGCAGTCCGGATACCAGGGGCACTGGCGATCTATTTCCCTTAGGAGGTCCTCAATATGAGCGACCGGGACAGCGACACATGATCGCTGCCTTATAATCTTTTGTAACTCTCTTGCGTGCTCCTTCTGGGCACTGGAAAGTTTCCCCCCCATACTCACGAATAAGGGGCGGCAAACAGCCGCGGGCGCGCTCGGCGTATCCAGCCGGTGAGTAGAGGGGTATCACGTCGGGGTCACCAGCTGTGGTGACGACACAGGAAAGGAAACAGAACGCCAGGTTTGTTGGTAGCCAGAGAGCTTCACAAGCCTCTTGCAAAAAGCCTCCCAGGAAAACTTTCCTGGGGTTTTTATTTCTCTCCTTACTTTGTTTACAACTCTTCTTAGTGGTTACATTCTTGCGCATAGAAAAGCCAGGCAGTATACATGCACATAAGATAACGAACCCATCTCTTGAGCGCGTGAACACCAGCTGCGAGGGTACAATCAAATCAGCCAAATAAGTTTCCCAAACACAAACGCTGGATTGAAGGTCACTCCTGCCTCGTAGCCATGGGAGCAGTTTGCCGCGCCCGTGGGCTGGCGATTCGGGAGCTATGCATCCCTACACTTTAGATTTACACTGGTGTAACTGAGACCAGAGTCTGGTCCTATGTTTTTCCCACTGATTCTGTAGATGAGAGAAGCTCGTTACTATTCTTAAATAGGGCCCTTTGAAATCCAGGATTAATTCCAATGTGGAAAGTGAGTGAGTGGAACAAAGAAGTACTGTACACCTCTCCTTATCTTTCAGTGCCCGAGACAAGAGTTAAAAAGTTTCTGATTGTGAAGGCAGTGAAATCCACTCTCAGTGATCAGAATGCTAAGGTAAGATTGTGTGTGGAGCAGTGAAATATTTCAATTTTTTTCAATGATATGGGATGAATGGATATCTGGGTGGAGCTTTCATTCAGATCCAGAGGAGAGACTGCAGACTAGAGAAGGCATGTCATTCTCCTGCCAGTATCCACGTTTATAATCTAAGGAGATAAACTTAAAAGCATAAGGACTCTCATATCCTCTCTCCTATTTCAGGCAGAAGGGATAATAATAACTCTTGTGTGTAATCTCTACCCTTGCAGGTGAGGAAGGCAGTTCTTCATTTCATC
>NW_027057725.1:0-3067 GCF_011386835.1 Chrysemys picta bellii
ATCCCAATGACCCTCACTGAGGCAGAGAGAGGCGGAGCTTGGGCACATTGGCAATTCTCAAACTGTAGTGCTTAGAACACTGGCAGGTCACATTGGTCTTATTCTTTCTGTACCTTTGTTTTCAGCTGCTTCTATAGCCAACCAGGGTACCCCCCACAAAGAAGCAGTTGGAGACAAGGTGGGAGGAATCAGCAAAACCGTTATTAGAGTCTCCTGTCCTCCAAAAGGAGGAGGAGAAGTATTATGACCCACCTTCGCAACCAGAGGCACTGGTGGGACTGGAGCTGCCAGGGAAGATGGAGACTATGCAGCCCAGCATATAGGGGGAGAGAGGAAGAACAAAAGACAATGTGATTAATTTTTCAAATGGAACAAAACACTGCATTAAAGAAAATTAAAAATACTTTTAATGCTTTCTTGATACTTTCCCATTTCAGTTATTCACATAGGGCTGATAAGCAATATAAATGGAAAGTGATGGTAACTGCAAAGATTACATTTCTTAAAATGTAGTCTGAACTATGGAAAGCATGATAACCCCGCTGTATGCAGTTTCTCTTCAAGCAGAGTTGCACTGTTTTTTTCTCAGATTCATGTGCCTCTTTTAAAAATAGACAGCTATAGTCAAAATACTGAATGTTGTCCTTGATACCTTGATGTTGAGTCTTTTAGAATAATGTCTTTTGTGTGATTCAGCCTAGAGAACTTAAACCTATATATTCATATACGGACTGAATAGAGGCAAAGGGGAGGAGGTCCTACTGGAGGCAAGTGAACCATTCCACTTAATCTCCTGTTAATACAGCACTTACACACCTATAGGATTGGGTCCACAAATGGGACACCAATGTTCTTCGCACATCTCCAAAGTAGAGAGAGGCTCAATATCTTCCCAAATCACTTACGTTTTGAGGTGAAGTTGCAGAAACTATTGACTGCAGCTGATAAACAAGTAAAATGTTCTGTGGGAGGTGACACAAATATCAGAATGTTACGGAAACTAATTAACGATTCTTGATAAAAGTACAATACTAATTCACGGTGTTTCACATATACAAAATACTATACAAACAATTGAGCCTTACAACTCCCTGCAAAGAAAGAAGGTGGTATCCCCATTTTACCGATTGGGAAACTGACACAAGGAGGTGGTGGTTTCTCTAAGGCAGTGGTGGGCAACCTGGGGCCCGTCAGGGTAATCCGCTGGCGGGCCGCGAGACAGTGTTTACATTGACTGTCCGTGGGCACAGTCCCCCACTGCTCCCAGTGGCTGCGGTTCATCATTCCCGGCAAATGGGAGCTGTGGGAAGCAGCGGCCAGCATGTCCCTGCGGCCGGCGCCGCTTCCCACAACTCCCATTGGCAGGGAATGGCAAACTGTGGTCACTGGGAGCTGCGGGCGGCCATGCCTGTGTATGGTCAGTGTAAAACACTGTCTCGCGGCCCGCCAGCAGATTACCCTAGTGGGCCGCAGGTTGCCCACTACTGCTCTAAAGTCACGCTACAGTGTTGTCAACATGAAGCATTCAAAAATGAGTCAAACCACAAAATAAATCTTTATATTGACTTAAAATTGATACTTCTAAAAATAATAAATTTGGCTTTATTTTCCTTGTTTTTTTAGCCTTTAGCTTTAAATCTTTTTCTCAGCAACCATGAGTGCTAAAAATTTACTTTTTAAATTAAAGCTGAGCTTCTCATCTTATCACATGATTCCAGGAGCTGAAACTTAAATAAGAACATCATTTTATGAGAGGAGATAAAACTACAGAATTCAGCAACAGTGCAGACGTAGCACATCAGTGGCAAAACTGTTCACATTTTAAGTAAGACTAAAATACACTACTTTACATAGATACATAAAGTGCTAACAAAGCGCTCATGTTTTCAGACCTATCATTCATCTTCTGTTGCAAAGGTAACGTTCAGTCGATTTAAGACCACTTTTAAAAAAACTATTGTGAGGTCACTAATTTATATCTTGAGTTCTGGGATTCTAGGGTCTGCTATATCTCAGAGTTTGGTGTCACACACTTGTCTAAACTGCATTTTCCAAATGCTTTAATACAGTTGTCCATTTAATGAGTTCCTTTTGAAAAAAAAAAGTGTTTTATAAAAATGAGTGGCTGAAAAGTTGTGAACTGGGGATGGAATTTTTTTTAGCTGCCTCCTATCCATTTTACAGTTTGCTGCTAGTTACTTGGCAGACAACTGAGAACCAGAAAGAAATAAAAAGCTCTTGTTTTTAAAAAGCCTTTTTAAAAAGAGTGGAAAGGTTTGCCAAATACCAAGTCGTAATAACATGACTTTATGAAACAGCTCCCTCCTCAATTCCAGGAAAAGGATATTTGTTATCTAGTACATTCCTCAAGTGCTTGCAGAGCTGCTATACATTATATTTAAGAAGAAATTACTGACTTGAACATTTTAGGAGGTTATTTCTCACTTCAGCAATATTTAAAAACTGTTCTAAAAATACTTCTATACTGAATCTCGTTTAAAAATAAAAGATTTTGCATACTGCCAAACACTTTTCAATATAAACATATTTAGTTTACAATGTATTTCACACATTTAAAGGTTAAATTTCAAGGCTCCTTTGTTTTAATTTTTATGTTGAGGTATAAATAACTTTTTGTGTACAGTGTATGTGCATAAACCATAATAAACATCTGTAAGACAGAGACTTAGCTCAATAAACCTTGTTAGAAACCTAAAATAAACCAATAAACCTTGTTAGAAAACTAAAATAATACACGTTTCCAAAAGTAATCACTTATTCAGATCCCTGCGGGGTTGGTTCTGATCTGTTTTATCAACATTCAAACTGCTAAATGGCAGTTTCTGTTGTTCAGTTACTTTGCTTCTAGTTAGTACCTAGTGGATTGATGTCCACCCATAAACGCACTAAAATTCCACAGTATGTGCCAGTAATTGCTGTGTGGTAGTAATCTACATGGTAACAATAAAGCATTCCCAATCCCATCCATCTCTTTATTCTCATGTGGGGAGAGGGGGGCGAAGGTTTGCTTCACACACTCTTGTGGAATTATTTTACTCTGAGTTCC
>NW_027057726.1:0-3067 GCF_011386835.1 Chrysemys picta bellii
AAACAAACAAGGCTAGTTCAGACAATAGAGTTAATATGGAGATATATCTATCTCATAGAACTGCCTTTACTAGCAGGACCAAATATTGATTTTGCCCCAGATCCCTAAGTAGCCCTCTCAAGACTTAAACTCACAACCCTGAGCTTAGCAGGCCAATACTTAAACCACAGAGCTATCCTTAGTCTGTTGAGCTAAATGGGTTTAACCACACACACCCCCCTCACTGAATAGCCAGGGTGACTGCAATTACTTACCCTCGTTGCTATAGGGTTACATTTGATGGGAGTTCACCCATAGTAAGGGGTGGCTGGGGGTGGATGGTGAGTTCTGCTTAATATGAAATGAAATTAAACCTCAGGAATTCACAGATGCTATTGGACAGTTTAAATATAACCCCTGGGGTTGGTGGAACGCTATTGGACAGTTTAAATATGGCCCAGGACTTGGTTGAATGCTATGGGTCATTCTTTCTAGGCAACAACCCCACACCCCAAACTTTAAGCATGAAAGAAACATGTTTTAAAAAACAACCAACCCCCAAGACATTCATTGATATCTGCAAAGGGCCCCCACTTGGAAATGGGTACTGTTTAATACTGTAAGAAAGACACAAATGTATTTTAACTTAAAGCGGGGGGGGGAGCCCTGTTGTGCAGACAAAATGGTTTCACTACCCCAGATCACAAAAGGGAATGCTATGGGAGGGGTGATTAAATTAACCTGTTAGCAACTGTGTTGAAGTCTGTTGGAAACAATGGGCTAAGATGGTATAAAAACCTCAGGTATGCTGGAGCTTGTTCTTTTCAACAGAAAACTTTCTTGAATAGCTGCTGGACTGCAAAAAGAGGTAAGACTTGCTGTTTTTAACTCTGAAACTATATATTATATAATGCCACTCTTTGCCCAGGCTGTCTTAGTAAATAATGGTGCCTGTGTTTATTGCAGTGTGATCTGTTTAGCGTGGAACCAGTAACTTTAAACTGCATTTTACCACCAGGCCAAGGTTAAAACCATTTTAACTATAGTTGTGCTTAATACTGTTGAATTTAAAAAAAAAAAAAAGTACTCCACAGGCTGTATAGGGATTAGGGTAATACTAACTAACATTTTTCCTTGTTCTTGAACCTGAAGGCCCAAACACACACGAGGGGGAACAGAACAAGCATGTGCCTGCAACACTTTATCCCATAGTGGAAGGTAACTTTATTTATTTATTTATTTTTTTGCAACAGGCTTTTAAATGCATGTGGGTTTTTGAAAAGTGTCTGGCTGCAAACTTGGTTTGGTGTGTTTTATAAAGCTGCTGTTGTGTGTGTGTGTGTGTGTAATATGTATATGTATGTTTACAAGACGGTTTCATGTGTTTTATAATAATGTTGTTGTTTGCTCCACAGTACAGTCAAAACATGAGATCCTTAGACCAGAGGGAAAACAAGGTGAAAAGAAAAAGGAAAGACAGCTGAAAAGGAAAATTCACCAGCATCAGTCACTGATGGATGGATGAAGCCCGGTAAATATATTTTGCTTATTGGTTTGGTTGTTCTATGAGGTTTTGTATTTTAAGTAAATACAGAGGTGTGGGTGAGAGATGGTAAAGTTCAGTTTTGTAAAATGTTGTTGTTGTTGTTGTTTTCCCCCTCATAGGCCTGGGCAACTCTTCTGACAATGCAGTAGTCAGAGCTACAAGGACATCTCCTCCAGAATTACCAACGAACCAGGAATCTGCTTTGAGACCTTTAACAACGCAAACCAGCATAGGAGTGCAGCTGAAGCACCCGGGCGGTCCAAACTTTATATACGTCAAACCCAAGGACAAAACAAAAGACTCTGGTAAAAAACAACCATTCCACCACAACTCCAGTTCCTCAGTGGCCACTACCACACCAAGCCCTGAGGAAACTGTGAGCAAAAACACCCACATTCACAAACCCAGAGCACGCACTCTAGGGGTTCTGAATGTGCGCAAACCCGGAGCATGCGCTCTAGGGGCTGCCTTTAAAAAACCAAGGACTAAAAGCTGCTGCGATGCTGAGGTATCGCAATCACACAATCAGCACTCTAGTTCCTCAGCGGCCACCACCACACCAAGCCCTGGGGAAACTGTGAGCGAAAATGCCCACATTCACAAACCCGGAGCATGCGCTCTAGGGGTTGTGACTAAAAAACCAAGAACTGACAAACCATTCTCCCAAAACCATAAGCTCGTCACAGCTTCCCCATATTCTAGTATTTAAGGAGGGTTTGATGCTTCCCTCAGAAAAGTGATGGAGGCTGTATCCTCGGGTAGTCTAAAAGAACGGGATTCTAGAAAGAAATGGGAAAAATATGATGCTTTGTTCAGAACCATGCTGAAAAACATGAGGGCTGGAAAGGGTGGCTCTGAGCAGGGATGACTAGTCGTGAAAAGGGGCCTGGCTAAAAGGGGCACCCTCCAGGGTACACATCAGCTCATGTGTAAACAAAAGAGGGGACAGTGCTTGGGGGATAAGCAGATGGCTGCCAAAAAGTTCCAGGCCTGGGTTGTTGTAAAAATTTTAAAAAGGGCTAAAGAGGTAATGAGGAAAAAAAACAAAAACAAAAAGAGATGCCCCCGACTGGAGGCTCTCAAACTGGCTTGTCTGAAAATGGGGAGGCGGAATCAGACTCTGGTTTAGCAAATTCCCTAGAGGGCTCTCTAGACAGGTCCCGTTCTACTCCCAATGACCCTCATGGAGGCGCCTCAGAGTCTGACTCTCAAATAGCATCTGATGTAGAAGATGCCGCTAATGATCCCGTAGAGGAACCCCCAAGTAACCCCGAAAATGCCGAGGTGTATATGGAGAGAGTTAGAAGTTGGCAATGTGAATTATCCAGATTTGGGGGGTCGGTGTATTGTGAGGAATTTCGTTTTGTCAATCTTGAGCAAATAAATTCAGCTCAGCAGGTTGTTGAAGCCATACAGCGGGGAATACAGTTAGTGCGCGATGACGTTAATGGTAGAGTAGGCCCTGATGATTATGTTCAGTTACGTTTAGAGAGCCGTAATTTAACTAACTCTGTTTTCGGTCAAAAGAACTAGGGATGAGCT
>NW_027057727.1:0-3066 GCF_011386835.1 Chrysemys picta bellii
AGAAAGGTCAGGCCATTTATTTAGGTGCCTGAGTGTGGCATTGCAGCCTCTGCCATGGGTCGTTTACAATGAATACGGAATCAACATCATCTCGGCACGACAACCAAGTTCAGGATCTAATCGAGCTGTCTCCTCTCTGTACTGCTGTACGGCTGCGAAACATTGGGACTGCGCCACTCAGAGTGGGCAAAGCTGGAGGCTTTCCACATAAAAGGCCAACGTTGTATATTGGGCATAGAGTGGAACGACTTCATTTGTAAAGCAGATGTTTATGGTCGCTCCGGTCTACAGACTACTGGGGCCATTGTCCGCAGATGGCGTCTTATGCTTTTCAGACATGTCGCGAGTATGCCACAAGACCAGGCCTGCACAACATACAGCCCGTGGGCCGCATGCAGCGCGTGGGGGGTCACTGTGCGGCCCGCGGGGGGATTCTAAACCCCACGCACACAAAGTCCCGAAGCTGGCGTGGCGGCGCTTCCTGGGGCAGCTCCTGGTGGCGTGCCTGCCCGCCGACAGGAGCCAGCAATGCGGGCGGCTGAGTCCAGCCCAATCAGAGCTGCGGGGGCGGGGGCGGGACTCTTAGGACATGGGAATGGAGCCCTCGTGCGCCGCCACGCCTCCACCCCCCACCCGGCCACGAGCGGGACACGGAGCCCGCGCGTGCCGCTGCCCCTCCCCACTGCCCCAAGCGGGACACGGGCACGGAGCCCTCGCCCCCCCCCCCCCAGCGGGACATGGGGCTCAGCCACCGCCCCCGTCCTGAGCGCTTTTTGGCCCACCTCCCCCCGGGACTCCTGCCCCATCCAACCCCCTGCGTTCCTTGATGCCCCCACCGAGACCCCTGCCCCATCCACCCCCTTCCCTGTCCCCTGACTGCCCTCCGCCGCCCCATCCAACTCCTCTCCTGATTCCCCATCCAACCACCCCTTCTCCCTGTCCCCTGACCACCCTTGGAACCCCTGCCCCTGACTGCCTCCCACCACCCCATCCAACCCCTGCTCCTTCCTGACTGCCCCCCGGGACCCTTGCCCCCATTCAATCCCCCTGTTCCCTGCCATCTGACCGCCCCGACGCCTATCCACTCCCCCCAACCCCCCTGAACTCCCCTGCCCTCTATCCAACACCCCCTCCCTGCTCCCTTACCGCGCTGCCTGGAGGTGGCTGGCGGTGCTACAGCTGCGCCGCTCGGCTGGAGCCGGGCCACGCTGCCACCGCGCAGTGCCTGGAGCACCGGGTCAGTCTGAGCTTGCAGCCCCCCCGCTTCCGGCCAATCAGCTGTTCGCACAGGAAGCCTGGGAGGGCTGAGAAGCAAGCGGCGGCTTCGCGCTCAGGCCCAGGGAGGCGGAGCGGAGGTGAGCTGGGGCAGGGAGCGGTTCCCCTGGGCGCCCCTCCCCCCGGGTTACCTGCTGTGGTGCGGACGGCTCCCCCCACCCCAGCTCACCTCCGCTCCGTCTCCGCCTCCCTGGGCTTGAGCACGAAGCCGCCGCTTGCTTCTCTGCCCTCCCAGGCTTCCCGCGCGAACAGCTGATTCGCGGGAAGCGGGGGGGGGAGAAGCGGGGCGGAGTGTTCAGAGGCGGAGGCGGAGCGGAGGTGAGCTGGGGCCGGGGAGCGGGGCGGAGAGCTGGAGCACCCATGGGGTCGGCTCCTAAGGCGCCACTTTTGGATAATGTGCTCAGGGGGAGCAGCCGCTCCCTCTGCTCCCGCCCAGCTACGGTCCTGGTCACTTCAACTTACCGGTTGTTAAATTTAGAAGCCCTTTTAGAACCGGTCCCGCGCAGGACAACTGGTTCTAAAAGGGCTTCTAAATTTAACAACCGGTTCCCGCGAACCAGCTCCCGCTCACCACTGGAGACTCCCCTTGCCGCTCTCACCCTAGGAGCCAGAGACCTCCCAGCAGGGCTGGTGAGTGCGGCCAGGGAAGGGGGAAGGGGGAAGGGTGTGGTGGAGTGAGTGTCTGGGAGGTGTGCGGGGGGTGCTGGGCTGTGAGGGTGTGGAGGGCGCTGGGCAGTGGGGGAGGTTTGTGTGTTTTGGGGTGATAGGCAGTGGGGAGTGTTGCGGGGTGCTGGGCAGTGAGGGAGATCTCATAGACTCATAGACTCTAAGGTCAGAAGGGACCATTATGATCATCTAGTCTGACCTCCCGCATGATGCGGGTCACAAAACCTGACCCACCCACTCCTGGAAGAATTCTCTCCCTTGACTCAGCTGTTGAACTCCCCAAATCATTATTTAAAGACTTCAAGTCGCTGAGAATCCTCCAGCAAGCGACCCCTGCCCCATGCTGCGGAGGAAGGTGAAAAACCTCCAGGGCCTCTGCCAATCTACCCTGAAGGAAAATTCCTTCTCAACCCCACATATGGCGATCAGCTGAACCCCGAGCATGCGGGCAAGATTCTCTAGCCAGACCGCCTGGAAAAGTTCTCTGTAGTAACTTTTAATATCCCATCATTGACCATTGTTATTGACCTATTGACTAAAATCACTGTATCCCATCAAACCATCCCCTCCATAAATTTATCAAGCTTAATCTTAAAGCCAGAGAGGTCTTTTGCCCCCACTGTTTCCCTCGGAAGGCTGTTCCAAAACTTCACCCCTCTGATGGTTAGAAACCGTCGTCTAATTTCAAGCCTAAACTTCCCGACGGCCAGTTTATATCCATTCGTTCTAGTGTCCACATTAATACTGAGCTGAAATAATTCCTCTCCCTCCCGGGTATTTATCCCTCTGATATATTTAAAGAGAGCAATCATATCCTCCCTCAGCCTTCTTTTGGTTAAGGTAAACAAACCGAGCTCCTCGAGTCTCCTTTCATACGGCAGATTTTCCATTCCTCGGATCATCCTAGTGGCCCTTCTCTGCAGGGCTGGCTTTAGCAAGAGCGGGGCCCGATTCCTGGGGGCGGGGCTTGCTGCAAGCCCCACCCCCAGGAATCGAGCCGCGCCGGGGGGACGGGGGGGATGGGGAGACCCGAGCCGCGCCTCGCCGGGGGGGGACGGGGACGGGGAGACCCGTGCCGCACTGCGGCGCGGGGGGGGGGGACCCACGGCGCGGGGGGGATGGGGG
>NW_027057728.1:0-3058 GCF_011386835.1 Chrysemys picta bellii
GTCCAATCTCAGCTGGTCCTTCAGTAAGTCCCTGTGTGTGAACTGGGAATGATGGGGGACTAAGGATCAGGAACTCCAGCCCCAGAGATGATCAGGAATTACCAGTCTCAGCCGGGCCGTTCACAGCTCTGTCACTTGCAGGGCATCTTTAAATTCCTAAGAGCTGGTTTGTGTGCAGTTGCCATGTAGAATGTTAAAGTGGGGAACACACACCGTGCTCTCTCCTGGGGATTTTCCATTTGCTCTCTCTTGTTTCATCGTTTTCCCTTTCTCTAAATCAGTGATACTCAGACTGCAGCTTGCCAGCGCAAGTGGCTCTTCAATGTGTCTCCTGCGGCTCTTTGCAGCACATGATATTGAAACACTGTTTGATTTCATTATTAACCAGTGTAAGATATTAACCAATCAGGATGCTTTTACTATGTTATTAACCAGATAAGTTATCAATTGGCACTAAGTTATTAACTTATTAGCTGTGAGAATAATATATAAATATTTTGCCTGTCATACTGTTTAAATATGACTAGTACTATAGTAGATGAAACAATTAATTCACACCCCTGTGGCTCTTGTGGGTAATGTTGATCACTAATTTGACTCCTGAACCTCTGAGGTCTGAGTATCACAGCTCTAAACAAAGATTATCCAGACTGGAACAGGCCCAGGGCTTAAATTCAGAGGGAGCTGTCTAGAGCAGAGCTCTGGTGAATATTTTCACACACCCCTGGAGCTCTTACACCATGTTGGGGGTGGGCACATGGGGGGGGGGCTCTGGGAAATACTCCTGGAGGAATTCTGTGGCACTGCTCAATGCAGAATTTTGCAGAAATTAATGTTTTTTTGTGCAGAATTTCCTTTCCCCCACAGAAATGGGCTGCAGTGCTGCTGGCCACCAGTAGGGGCTGCTGGACCCAGCCTAGCCCAGCTCACACATAGAAGACACTGCCGGGGGCAGGGAGAGAGCTAGAGGGTTCCTGGCAGCGAAGGGAAGGAGGCAGCGCACAGCAAACTCTGTGCAAGCCCTGCCCGGGCCCCAGCATTAGGCTCTGTCTCCCTTTGGATCCCTGGGCTCTGAGGAGGAGGAGGAGGAGGAGGAGGGGGGTGGGTGGGTTCCTGGGCTGGGGGGGCGTTGCAGCTGGGCTCTGCGGGGAAGGGGTGTGGGTATCTGGGCAAAGGGGGCCATGGCTGGGCTCTGTGGGGAGAAGGGGGTTTGGGCATATTGTCTGGGGGGGGGGCCGCGGCTGTGCTCTGGGAGGAAGGGGGTGTGACTGTCTGTCCCCCCCGTTGGGCTCTGGGAGAGAGGAGGTAGAGAAGCAGGATCTGGGTTGTCATAGGGGTTTCTTTAACTCTCTACTCCTGGGGGAAAATATTTGTGTTTCTGTATTGTTACAGACAGACTTGCTGACAGGTATTTTGAAATAAATTACCAAAATAATTGAAACTGGCGTGACAAGTAACATTTGCAGAATTTTAAAATATTGTGTGCAGAATTTTTAATGTTTTGGCACAGAATTCCCCCAGGAGTGAGAATTTAAGCCTTGGGCAGGGCTGATCTGTGCGGCTGGAGAGGCAGAACCCGCATGCTCACTGCAGACTTACTTTGGCCGTTTGGAGAGTAATAGTTGGCGGTTTGCTGAGCATCGCCATAGTCGTAGATGATGGGCACGGCGGGGCCATTGTCAGTCTTGCAGACGCCGGTGCCGTATTTCACTGGGTATTTCTGGGAGACACAAACACAGCGAGAATCCAGTGTTAGTTTCTGTCCCTGTGGCAGGGCAGCTCCAGCACAGACAAGTCAGCTTCACTGACACATGCTCTCTGGGTGATTTGTTCAGTCAGTGCCACTGCCCACACAGGCCAGCCCTAGGGCACAGCAGTGACCGCAGCAGTGGGCAGAGAAATCTGGCATGTCAAGGTACCATTTATCTCAGCCTCTTTGGGACAGGGACTGTTGTTCTGTTCTGGGTCCGTACAGCACCTAGCACCGTGGGGCCCTTGTCTGTGGTGGGGGAGTCTCCTAGGGGCTAGCACAATGCAGGCAGTAAATGATAATAGGTGAGAATCAGCATGTGTCCAGCACCATTGCCCACCACCCTGGCACTGAGGAAATATCCCTGGTAGGACGCCTGAACCCCAAAACCGGGCTCAAGGGTGAGTAGAGGGCCTGGTCTAGCACCAAATCACCTGTGTCCAATGGCCCCCATCTCCAGGGTGTGAGGTGGGGTCAGTCTCCGTGGCCCATTCAGCCTCTCTGCTGAGTCTGTCAGCAGGTCAGAGACAAGAGATGTGGCTGGTTTGGGACATGAACACCAGCAGTTTCCTGAGACCGGCCAACTCATCTCACACCAAGGTCACAGTCAGATTCCAACAGGCTGTGTCTAGGGGAAGGCTCCTTGTCCCATTATCGGCCCCCCAGCATGGAGCACTTTTAGAGTGTTGAGAATTTGTTCACCCCAGCTCCTCCATCTACACTGGGGCCAGCAGAGCCACCCGGACCCTCCTGCACACACCCCTCCAAAGCCCCCAGCCCAGTGCCATCACCTGGTAGAGTTTGAGGAGGTTCCCCCCCTCCGAGGACAGGAAGCTGGTCTCGGTGTGGTACCTCAGGATGGACTTGTTCTTCCATTCCTTCAGAGGCGTCTTGTTAGTTACGTGCCACACAGACAGGTCCTGGGCTTGGAGATCGTAATAACCAGGGTTCTGAAAAGCAAGGACCCAGATGAAACTTCTTAACCACATCCCAGGTACTTACATCACCGGGCATCTGGGCACATCACCAGCTGTGGTATATTTATTGTAACACCCGCCCCGCGAGGCAGAGAAGCACCTTCCCCATTGTACGGGGGAGAACGGAGGCACAGAGACTAGGTGACTTGCCCTAGGTCACACTGGGGGCCTGTGGCAGGGCACGGAATGGAAGCCAGGGCTGCCTAGCCCTACACCACTGCCTTGACCACTGGGCCATCCCCCCATATAACCCCCATGCCCATGTCTCCCACCTGCCCATGTGCATTCAACCACATTCTAACGCACCCTCTCTCCCCAGCAAGTAGCTATT
>NW_027057729.1:0-3054 GCF_011386835.1 Chrysemys picta bellii
CTCTCTGCCAATATAGCCCACACTCCCTCTCGTTTCCGACCCATCTCCCCGGTCTCCATGTTCCCCACTTACCTGTGGGCTTTGCTCACCTGTCCCCGTCGAACCTAGTTTAAATCCCTCCTCACTAGGTTAGCCAGTCTGTGTCCGAATAGGGTCTTTCCTCTCCTCGAAAGGTGAACGCCATCTCTGCCTAGCAGTCCTTCCTCGAGTAGCATCCCGTGGTCTAGGAAGCCAAAGCCCTCCTGGCGACACCATCTTCGCAGCCAGGCATTCACCTCCATGATGCATCTGTCTCTGCCCGGGCCCCTACCTTTGACAGGAAGAATTGAAGAGAATACCTTTTCAAAGCAAAAGGACGAGCCCCAAGATTGACAGCTCTCCCGATCTTATCTCCTAAGTCCCATCCATTGTCCAGCCAGGAAGAGGCAACAGGGGCCCTGAAAGTTAGTGGAAAGACTTTGAAACTGAGAAAAAAACTCAAGTCTTGGAAATCTAAGTCCAGTGGAAGGCAATGAAAAGGATCAGGGGGCCGGGGCACATGACTTATGAGGAGAGGCTGAGGGAACTGGGCCTATTTAGTCTGCCGAAGAGAAATAATAAATAAATAAATAAATAAATAATGGAGATATCCCATCTCCTAGAACTGGAAGGGACCTTGAAAGGTCATGGAGTCCAGCCCCCTGCCTTCACTAGCAGAACCAAGTACTGATTTTTGCCCCAGATCCCTAAGTGGCCCCCACAAGGATTGAACTCACAACCCTGGGTTTGCAGGCCAATGCTCAAACCACTGAGCTATCCCTCCCCCCCAAAGAGAAGACTGAGGGGTCATCTATGAGGTGAGCAGCAGTGTGGGCAGCTCCCGTAGGCCTGTGTGTGGGGGTGGAGGGAGGAGGAGGCACAGACAGACAGATGCACACAGCCATGCAGCCCCCAGGGGATGGACAGAGAGATACCAACAGCCATGCGGTCCCTGGAGGACGGACAGACAGACGCACATGGCCATGCAGTCCCTGGGGGATGGACAGACAGATGACAACAGGAATAGGGTCCCTGGGGGACGGACAGACAGAAGCATGTGGCCATGTGGTCCGAGAGGGACGCATAGACAGATGCACATGGCCATGTGGACCCTGGGGGATGGACAGACAGACACATGCGGCCCCTGGGGGATGGACAGACAGAAGCATGTGGCCATGCGGTCCAAGGGGGATGGACAGACAGACACACACAACCCTGGAGCCTGTGAGGGGCGAGGTCCTGGGGGAGGGGCGCAGTCACCCCATTGTTCTGCTGAATGTCAGAGATGCGAGTCCCCGTTTTATAAATGTACAAACTGCTCCGTAATAAAGAGGCACAAGTAGACCCCGAGCCGGGCGCGCCGCGTGGTGTCCTGCAGCGGAGCTGGGCTGGCTGCGAGGGCAGCACCCCGATGGCACCGGGGGGTGATCCAGGTGCCCGTAGAGCGTGGGGCGAGGGGGAGACCAATGCCCCAGCGCCCATCAGGGCCCTGCCCCATGTGCAGGCTGCCTGCTGCTGCAGCCGCTCCCACCCAGAGCCAGCAGCTCCCTGCCCATTCCCCGCCCCACGCTCCACCCTAGGGCAGCCGGCTCCAGCTGTGTGGGAGAGAGCGCCCCCCCCCGGCATTGGGAAAGTGGCCCCTGCCCAGCCTGGGATGTGTGAGGGGGTGTCAGGCTCCTGGGGGGTGCCCAGGGGACCCCCACGCTGCCAAGCCAGGTTTGCCTGGACAAAGGAATGGGAGGGGGGAGGCTGCCAGGTCCCCTCCTTGTGCTGAGCTCAGTGGGGGCCCCGAGCGCGTGCAGGGAGGAGTGACCCCCATTGCCCTCCCGCCACGTGAACACGCTGCCGTCACACACACACACACACGGCTCTGAGGAGGGGAAGCACCAACACCCCTAATCACAATTCTGCCCCCCACACGCACACACACACAGAGGAGCAGGGCTGGTCCACAACATTTTGGCACCTGAGGCGGGGAGCTCAAATGACGCCCCCATGTCCCCTCGCTCGGGCCAAAACTTTGAAAGATCTTAATTCTGCCTTCTTCCTGTTCTACTCCTCTCATGGTACTGCTCTGCTACCTATCCCAATAAAGGAGAACTAACAACTTAAAATGCCTTGTTCAAAAATTGTAAGTAACCCTTAACTTTCAAACGCCTGAACAGCAAATGTAACTTTTCTTGTCTGCATAGTAAACACTGGCATTTTTATCTGTTTGAATAATCAAAGTGGTGCTTTCCTGGCCTTCTTGGTTGCAAAGATTTGAACTGCTTCCTGCTAAAGGTCCACAGTCTGGGCCAGCTCATGCTCTACTGAGATGGTTGCAAGGCCGACCAGCCTCTCCTGTGTCATTGTGGAGCGTAGATGTGTTTTTATTAACTTCAGCTTGGAGAAGCTGCGTTCTTCACTGGCAACTGTTACAGGAAGTGTTAGAAGTATGCGCAGAGCAACAAAAGCATTTGGAAAGAGGGTGGTCATCTTATTTGTGCACATATATTCCAGAACAACCTTTGGAGTTGATCCTGCTGAAATGTGTCTTGAAAGGGCTTTCAGTTCATCACCTAAATCACTCGCATCAATATCGCGCATGTCATCATGTGTCAACACTATCTCTAGTGCCCTGCATTGCTGGTGTAGGTCTTCTTCAGGTATAGTGAGGAGTTTTGGAATATCATACAACATCCCAAATATACTGCTGTGTTCCTTGAGCTTCATGAAACGTTCTTCAACTGACTGTATTGCACAGTCTAGCACCTGGTTAAAGAATTCAACTTTGAATTGTTGTTTGGGGTCTCTTATGGGATTATCCCGTGCCTTGTAATTAAAAGGTCTTCTTCTTTGGTGACCCTTGTATTCTTGAATGGGTGGGAAAATAGCTTCAGTGTGAAGTTCCTCTGCCAACTTGTGTGCACTCTTCAGAACGTTTTGAAATCCCTCATCTGACCGGTAAGACTGTAGGTATGACTTTGCTTTGTCCAGTTGTTCCATTGCTCCAGATATATCAAGGTCAACCCTTTGGGGTCTCTTGCTTACAAT
>NW_027057730.1:0-3048 GCF_011386835.1 Chrysemys picta bellii
CAGAGAAAACACAGACACAGACACACACACAGAGTCCTCTTTACCACCCTGGGAGGTCACTCCTGGTAAATCAGTCATTGCTTTACCTGGGGTCACTCCTGCCAGCGCTTGCCCCAGCACAGCCCGGCTGGCGGGCAAGAGGGAGGGGACCTCTAGGGCCCGTGGGATGCAGGGGGTGAGGCTTGGCTCAGGGCTTGGTCAGACCCACGGGGGCTGGAGCTGGCTGCCTCAGCTGGAGCTGGGGCTCCAGGTGCCCAGGGG
This sequence comes from Chrysemys picta bellii, assembly GCF_011386835.1. NCBI lineage: Eukaryota > Metazoa > Chordata > Testudines > Emydidae > Chrysemys > Chrysemys picta. The sequence goes on from NW_027057730.1 coordinate 262, forward strand.
GTGGCTCTGATACCCAGGGAAAGGCACTGGGGAGGTGTTTGCCACTGGGCAGGGGCATTTGATCCAGGCCCATCGGGGCAGCAAACCCGTCCTGCGGGGCCCTAGATGCAGCCTGGCTCTGCCCTGCTGCTGCTGCCCAACCCTGGACACGCCTCCTGTGCAGCCCTGGCTCCACTCCCACTTACTTGGGCACCTGACTGCAACTCCTCCTAGGACCCCTCCCCCCTTCTGGAGCCGAGGTTCCCACCGAGAGGCCAGGGTGCCAGGCTGTGCTGGGAGGGGTGCAGGGAGCCAGGGCTGGGCCAGCACCCCAAGGCGGTGAAGGGGGATGAGATGGGGGCAGAAGGGGGGTTCTCTTTAACCCTTTGCAGACTGGACAGACACAGCCTGGGGCTCAGTGGCTGGATCACATCCCCCCCCAAAGCCAGTTGCTGGTAGCAGCCTCTGTGCGCCCCCCATCGCTGGCAGAGGGGTGACAGGAGGGGGAGGGGCTGTGCCTTGGGTCCCAGGGAGGGGAGGTAGGAATGGCTGAGGCTGTACATAACGGAGTCTGACTCTTCCCCTATCGCATCAGTGGGGCGGTGGCCATGGGGCACAGAGGGCCACAACCCTAGACGGGAGCCTGGCCTGCCCCCTGCCCCAACAGCCAAGCAGCCTGGGGGTCCCGTCCCCTCTCCCGTCCCTCCCCAAGAACTGACAGCGCTGCCAAGAGTAGGGGGGAAGGTGCTTTATTGCAAAGAGCAGGTGGCTCTGGGGGCAGCGAGCTGTGGGGGGCAGAGTCTCTGCGGGGAGGGGGCTGCTTCTAGACCTCCTCAGGGGCCTTCCGGTTGAGGGTTTGGACGTCATCCAGGAAGCTCTTGGGGGTCAGGATGTGACTGGAACCTGGAGGGGAGAGAGGTGGTTGGCAGCAGTGGGCACAGTGGGGCGGGCATGAGGCTGGCATCACCATCTCCCCCATCCTTGCAGCTGGACCCTGCTCTAGTGCAGGGGGGGAGGGGCTGTCTCCTGCCCCCCGCGGCCTGGCACCGCACCCCTCGTGCTGCTGTACCCTGCACGGCCAGGCAAGAATCCACGCACTGACAGCGTTCCTCACCCTTGGGTCTTAGAGGGGTGTGTGCAGGGGGTGAGCCATATCCCTATGGGTGTTACTGGGGGTGTCTGACTGGACCCCCACACATGGTCCCTGGGCAAGGAGAGGCCTGGGGAGCCAGGGACTAGGAGATCAGGTGTCTAGATACAGGCCATGCGTGGCTGAGGCAGGTGGGGCAAGCACATCTGTTCCCAGGCCCCCGGGTGCGGGAGGACAGAGGGTGGCAGGGGCGCCCTGTGGGTGCTAGGCAGGCAGTTCTAGGGTCTCCCCCTCCCAGGGGGTCCCGACTGTCCCTGACCTGGGCATTCCAGCCGCCTCTCCCCCCAGGACTCGCCCCACTCACCGATCACCACCTCCCACTCGCCCTCGGTGGCCCGGGTCACTTCGTAGGCGCAGCGCATCTCAGACATGGTCACCCCACCCAGCACGTAGATGATGAGGCGCGGGCCCGTCCGGTACTCGGCTGCTGGCTTGCCCTTGTGCCAATGCCCAAAGCGGGTGCTGGGGGAGAGAGGAGCAGTGTGGATACCAGGGGCTCGCTGAGGGAATGCCAGGCGGAGGGGTGGGCACTGCCCGAAGTGGGGGCTGGGGGGAGAAGGGCTGTGTGGATACCAGGGGCTCGCTGAGGGAAGGCCAGGTGGAGGGATGGGCACTGGCCGAAGTGGGGACTGGGAGGAGAGGGGGCAGTGTGGATATCAGGGGCTGGCTGAGGTAAGGCCAGAAGGAAGGGCAGGGCCTGGAGGGGGATGGGGGGCAGGCCCTGCCCAAGGCAGTGGGACAGGAGTCCCAAAGGAGGCAAGAGGGAGTAGGGGAGGGAGGCACCTGCCCTGGGCTGGGGGTGCTGTCTAAAGCTCAGCCAGTCCCTCTCCTCCATCCTGAGCCCTGGTGTGTTGCGGGACTGCTGGGGTGCGGGGGACATGGTGAGAGGGGTCCAGGGCTCCAGGCTCTTGGACACCCCTGTGACGTTGTGCAGTCTATATGGTTTTATAAAAACTTGATAATAAGTCAATATAATGTAACTGAGATAGTTTTAGAGAAAATACGGTAATAAGTGAATGTAACGTAACTGGGATATGCTTCATTCAAAAGGTCTCTTGTAAGGTATCATTACAAAGCTTATAATCTACTGAGTATGATCATCTGATTTGTATAAATGTACCACTCTTGTATCTAAAACTAGAAATATAAAATGTAACTCTGAGGGCCTATTGTAATTGTGTAAAGTGTGGACCATTAATGATGGTTTGGAATCTTGATGACTCCCATTGTCTGCAGATGGCTGTATTTACCTGTGAGTCTTCCTGTATATGTGTGTGCTGGCAAGTGAGTAATGAAGTCTTGCAGTGACATGTGATCATGTCACCTGAACTGGAATCCATCTTTAACCTGGTGCTTTTCCAGTGAGGGGGGGTGGAAACCCAGAGGGACAAAGAGTTCCCGCCTTATGCAAAAGATATATAAAGGGGGGAGGAGCCATCATGAAGAATCCCCTAGCTACCACCTGAGCTGCAACAAGATCTCTACCAGGGGAAAGAATTGTGCCCAGGCCTGGAAGGTGTCCAGTCTGAGAAAAAACTTACTGAAGCATCTCTGAGGGTGAGATTATCTGTATTCAGTTTGATTAGGCATAGATTTGCCCAGGGCCCAGGATGGAGGAGAGGGACTGTTCCCCCTCCCCACCCTGCGACCCTGCCCCT
>NW_027057731.1:0-3048 GCF_011386835.1 Chrysemys picta bellii
TAGAGCATAAGCTTTCGTGGGCTACTGCCCACTTCTTCGGATGCATATAGAGTGGCACATATATTGAGGAGATATATAGACACACATACAGAGACCATGAACAGGTGGGAGTTGTCTTACCAACTCTGAGAGGCCAATTAAGTAAGAGAAAAAAAATGGCCTCTCAGAGTTGGTAAGACAACTCCCACCTGTTCATGCTCTCTGTATGTGTGTCTATATATCTCCTCAATATATGTGCCACTCTATATGCATCCGAAGAAGTGGGCAGTAGCCCACGAAAGCTTATGCTCTAATAAATTTGTTAGTATCTATAGTGACACTACAGTCCACAGCAGTGTGTGTGGGGGGGAGGGAGGTTGTGGGGGAGTGGAGTGTGTGTGTGTGTGTCTGTGTGTGTGTGTGTGTTGGGGGAGAGTATGTATGGGTGTGTTGGGAAGTGGGGGAGGAGTGTGAGTGTGTGGAAGTTTATGGGGCGCAGTGGAGGTGAGCGTGGGGGTGGGGGTGGAAGTTTGTGGGGGCAGTGGAGGTGAGTGTGAGTTGGGTGTGTGTGTGTGTGTGGAAGTTTGTGGGGGAAGTGGAAGTGAGTGTGTGTATTGGGGGAGTGTGTGGGTGGAAGTTTGTGGGGGCAGCGGAGGTGAGTGTGTGAGTGGGGGTGGGTGGAAGTTTGTGGGGGGCAGTGGAGGTGAGTGTGTGGGTGGAAGTGAGTATGTGGGTGGAAGTTTGTGGGGGCAGTGGAGGTGAGTGGGTGGAGGTGAGTGGAAGTTTGTGGGAGCAGTGGAGGTGAGTGTGTGCGTGGGGTGGGCGTGAGTGGAAGTTTGTGGGGGCAGTGGAGGTGAATGTGTGGGTAGGGGGGTGTGGGTGGAAGTTTGTGGGGGCAGTGGAGGTGAGTGTGTGGGTGGGGTGGGCGTGGGTGGAAGTTTGGGGGGGCAGTGGAGGTGAGTGTGTGGGTGAGGGTGGGTGGAAGTTTGTGGGGGCAGTGGAGGGGAGTGTGTGGGTGGGGTGGGCGTGGGTGGAAGTTTGTGGGGGCAGTGGAGGTGAGTGTGTGTGGGGGGGTGTGGGTGGAAGTTTGTGGGGGCAGTGGAGGTGAGTGGGTGGGTGTGGGTGGAAGTTTGTGGGAGCAGTGGAGGTGAGTGTGTGCGTGGGGTGGGCGTGAGTGGAAGTTTGTGGGGGCAGTGGAGGTGAATGTGTGGGTAGGGGGGTGTGGGTGGAAGTTTGTGGGGGGCAGTGGAGGTGAGTGTGTGGGTGGGGGTGTCTGTGGGGGCAGTGGACGTGAGTGTGTGGGTAGAGGTGAGTGGAAGTTTGTGGGAGCAGTGGAGGTGAGTTTGTGAGTGGGGTGGGCGTGAGTGGAAGTTTGTGGGGGCAGTGGAGGTGAGTGTGTGGGTGAGGGTGTCTGTGGGGGCAGTGGACGTGAGTGTGTGGGTGGGTGGAAGTTTGTGGGGGCAGTGGAGGTGAGTGTGTGGGTGGGGTGGGCGTGGGTGGAAGTTTGTGGGGGCAGTGGAGGTGAGTGTGTGGGTGGGGGGAAGTTTGTGGGGGCAGTGGAGGGGAGTGTGGGGGTGGGTGGAAGTTTGTGGGGGCAGTGGAGGGGAGTGTGGGGGTGGGGGGAAGTTTGTGGGGGCAGTGGAGGTGAGTGTGTGGGTGGAAGTTTGTGGGGGCAGTGGAGGGGAGTGTGGGGGTGGGGGGAAGTTTGTGGGGGCAGTGGAGGGGAGTGTGACTGTGGGCGTTGGGGCAGTCAGGAGGCCGGGGGTCCCGTCTCCGTGTGAGCTGGAGCTGCCTGAGCAGGGCTGAGCTGAGGGGAGAGGAGCAGCCCAGGGGGCCGCGTGGGGGGCAGAGCAGCAGCAGCCATGTGGGGGCAGAGTGGGGCTGGGGCTGGAGCCCTCTGGAGCCAGGTGTGGGGAGCAGCTGGGCAGAGTGAGGGGGTCCCTGGGCAGCGGGCCCAGCACAGGGAGACCCCAACAGTCTGGAGGCCTTGCAGGCCGCACTGGGAGGGGTATTGTAACCCCTGCGGGGGGGAGGGGCCCTGCCACCTAGACCCTGAGGGCGTGTGGCCACCGCCAGAACGAGTGTCCGACCCGCGGCGTCCCTGCAGCACAGCGAGGGCCTGGCCAGGGGCCTGGGACGTGTGAGGAGCAGACTGTGAACTGCCCTGACGTTCCAGCCACAGCTGTTTGGGGTTCCCCGTGCCACAGAGCGGGGTGACGGCTTTTCCTTTCACCTTCCCCAGTTTCTCCTTATTTTTCATAACTTGCTGTTTAATAACTTGTGTTTGCTTTGAACTATATGCGATGATCAGTGGGTCAGGGAAGCGTCCGGAGCAGAGAGAGTACCCCGGAATGGAGACACCCGAGCCCTGTCCTAAGTACAACAACCAGATTGGGGGTCGAGCCCCAGGAATCCTGGGCCCAGCCTTGTCTGGGTTACGAGGACTCTGCCACACGAGAGTAGAAGGGGTGTCCTGGAGTCAGGCGGGCCTCTGGGTGAAGGGAGTGGGAGTAAGGACTCAGATCCTTTCGCCAGCCAATTCCACGGGGGTAGTGTATGAGCCAGGAAAGGTCCCCACGATAGCGGGACCATTCCCCCGCTTACATAGGCCTGGACACAGAATGCCTTTAGCTGTGGATTGCACTGCAGATCTGATTGGCTGTAAATCCTGGATACCTCTGGCAACATGAGACCGCATGAAGTGGTCCTTTCCTATGGTCTGGCTCTGGTGAGGTAAGACTCAAAGGTCTTTTCACTGTTGGACCAGGACAGACTCTGGGAGTGCATTATTCTCCTCAGCACTTCCATTCTGTAGTGCCCTGGCAGCAAGATCCCAGGTGAATGTGTGGGTTACTCTCCCTGGCAGGGTCAGGTTTTCTGTTCAGTTTTTAATGACTGAAATGCTCTTCTCTTCTTTGTAACCTAGGCACACGTTTTGACTGTAATCGCGGAGCGGAAGCAGAAAATAGTCACCATTCCCCCGAGATGCCCAGCTAAAGAGGGAACTTTTCAGTAAGAGCACCCTGCTGGTTCACACATGCATGTAGACAGCGTCCATGCGGGTGTCTG
>NW_027057732.1:0-3047 GCF_011386835.1 Chrysemys picta bellii
CCCCCGCCATCCCTACCGGCAACTCTGGAGGTACTTGCTTTTCAGCCCCCAGTGCATACACCCTTCCTGCTACCCCATCACTATTTCCTGCAGCCCCCCACCCCCTCAGCCACTGCAGCTGCTGCTGTTGCTGCCAATGTAGCCTCTTCTAAAGTCAGTGGTGGCCACGGCTCCATACCCTGACCAGGAGATATGGCATCTGTCTCACGCCACATCAAAACTTACGTGCTGGCATTGGCATGAGTTGAGGGGCCCTCGGCCACTGTGGCAGCCTCCAAGATGTATGGGAAGGTGGACTTCTTCCAGGCATCAGAAGCTGCCACCAAGCTGCCTCGGCATCTCAGTGGGGGGCCACTTTGTCACCCTCAAGCCCGTGGAGGACCTGGATGGTCCTCACTTCCATCCCACCCTTCCTCCCCAACGCTACCCTTCTGCTTCCCCTCGCCACCTTGGGGAAGTTGGTCTTCACCCTCTACCCTCAGCCGTTGGGCTGTAAGAACCCTATCCTGTAAGGACCATCACCTCCTCTTGTTCCACCAACAAGTCCCCAGGTATCTGGTGGTGCATGGCAGAGGGAGCTTGGAGGAATCTTTCCTGGAGGAAGCGCTGCTAGGCTTCAGGGCACATCCAGATCAACCATCCCTAAGCACAGCAATGGAGGACACCCCAAATATTGTGAAGGGTGCTGTCCCTGACACTGCTGGTGACCTTACCTTCCTGGTACCCCACTTCTTCAAAAAACAACTATCCCACTTGGGTGCTGCCCCCCATTGTTCCCAGCCAAGTGGACAGTCCCTCGCTGCTGATGAAAACCATTGGGCAGGGTCTGCAGAGGAGGGGATGGCGGTGACATCGGGGAGTCCAGGAGAGGGCCCATCTCAGGGGGAAACCACCTCTTCCTCTAATGCCCCATTCCTGCCTCCCCAAGCCCCAATCCTATTGACCTTTCCCCCTGGACCCATCCCTGCTAGCCATCCATCCAATGACACCACAGAGGGCAGGGTACTGGTTATGGGAGGGAAGTGCAGCAAGAGTAAGTCACTGGCCCAGCACCTCCCCCTCAAGGATAGGGAGGAGGCCTCCCATAAAGTATCTACGGGTCTGCCACTGGATCTGCTTCCATGTCCCTCGATAAAGTCCCGTGGGTGGAACTGGCTAAGTAGGCTCTGGCAGAGGAGGGGGCAATGCCCATCCCTCACAAAGTCCCTTATGAAGAAAGCCTCAGAAGGAAAGACCCCCCCTCTTTCTCCCATCTTTCCCCCTGTGACATACTAGGGTACAATCCAGACTAATGAGCAGCTGAGGCACCCCTCTGTCCCCCCCCCCCTGCAACCTTGGGTGCCTTACAATGGCTTGCTGAAGTAGCTCCCACCTGGGCCGCTCACAAACAGCCTTCCAGCATGCAAGCCACCCCCTGAGTGTCTGTGTGTAAATGCAGGGTGCCAGCCATGCTTAGGTTACACTGTGTCTCTCACCAGTCTTGGTTATACTGTAGGCTAACCCAACATACCCCCAGTCCCAGATTTCCCCCAGAAATGAATGTCCTGTACTGCCCAGCCCTCTCGTGGATAGTACAAAATATTTTAAATCATTATTCCTTGGAATAATATGCCAGTTTATTATCTCAAATGGCTATTCAGACACTTCAATTTAAACACACTGGATTAGATAAAAGAATAAAACAAGTTTCTTAACTACAAAGGGATAGATTTTTAAGTGAGTACAAGTAATGATACATAAAAGTTAGAAATGGTTACGAGAAAAATAAAGATAAAATGTTGACTATTGCCTAATTTAATAAACTTTATCAGATTCAAGCAGTTTCTCATCCCATGCTTTCCTGTAGGTCAGGACCCCTCCCCAAAAGTCCACTATTTCTTCCTTTTTCTCTTCAGGTGAAGTGAATGCGATGGAGCAGGGGGAAAGAGAGGGGTGCCTGGGGGTGTTTTTCCCTCCTAATTGTTTCAACCCCCTTCTTAAAAATTTTTTTCAGGTGGGCACTAGAAGACAAAGAGTCTATGTGGAAGGATGGTCCCTGTTGGTTTTTTAACCTGTTTGAACTTCTTTTGGCTTCCCTTCCTCCTTTATGACTCTATTTACTGCTTAAATGCAAATTAAGCAGAGCACACATTTCTTTGTTTAGGACAGACCTGTTTGCCAACTTCTGTTTGGGTAGGGTGGTGGGGATTGGAACATGTGTTAATAACATCATACAAAGAAATCTTGTAACTTTACATACAATGTTGCCACATATATTTTATAAGGATGATACTGAAGAGGAAATTATGAATTTTCAAGTGATATTTTATAAGCCATGCCTGGTACAAAATTATTACAACAGTGTATAGTGTGTGAATACAGGGGTGTATTCCATCATAGCCCCCATTTGGAAAGGAAGTGGAAGTTGCCTCTGGTACTGATGGTGGACCCCCCCATGGCAGGTGGCGGCCTCGAAGAGATCTTCCAGGAGATCAAGGCCTGGTATCTGACCCCTGTAACCCAGGGGGAGAATGACCCTTTGCTAGCAGGCCTTGGTCTGGGTGCCAAGTCCATCGCAGCGCCCACCTCTTCTTCTCTCCTTCCCCAGCCTACTGCCTGGGATGCTGCTCCTACTCTTGCTTCTGGGGTGCCCCCTTCCTTTTCCATTTGCTCAGCTGCAGATGGCACCCAGTTTGAGGCTTACAAGTATATTGTTGTGATGGCTGGTGCTAAGCTGGGCTTAGAGTCTTTGGTGCACCCTCTCCCAAGATAGGCCAGTTGTTCTCGGAGCAGCTTGGAGGCTCTAACCTAGTCAGTGCCCAACAAGATGCTGAGGGTATGGGCATCGAGCCTATCATGATACTCAGGCCCAGTGTCAGAGGGGCCCATTACACCCACCCAGTTAGATCTTATGCCTGGTGAAGTGGTGCCACACTCCAATCTCATGCCAGACCCCGCCCCTTCCACCTCCCATGCTGTTGCCATCCTAAAATTGTCATCTTCCTTTTCTCAAGGGGCGACTCCTGGGAGGCGATATTTGTATTCCCCGATCACTCCATCGGGGGCTG
>NW_027057733.1:0-3047 GCF_011386835.1 Chrysemys picta bellii
GAATGATAACTTTATGAAGGTTTAGAGTACATTTAAAATATAAAATCAGCTTAGAAATACTGATTAAGAAAATGTAAAACAGAAAAGAGCTGCATCATGTATTCCATAATATTTAATGTTGTATTCAGAAAGACAGCTTACTCACCCGTACTACAAAGTTTTTGCAAATAAATGTCTGACAAACTTCAGGGCATATCAAAAAACCTGTGACTGACATTTTTTATTCCCAAGTTTAGTGCTTTTAATTAGGTACCTTCTGCATGTCCATTTCACGTGAGGGAGAAGATACAGGAATCTCCGTGGGGAACTGTGACTCTAAGCCACCGTGACGCGGGACGGGCATCTTGTTATTCTTTCTGCTTTGTGCCTCCGCCCCCGCCGGGCTGCAAGCTCAGGCTGCCGTCAGGCATAGGGGCACCAGTTTAATAATAATGCATAGGGCCCCATAAATCCTAAGGATGGCCCTAGGGGGAGCCAAAAAGCGGTGCCCTGGCTTGGCAGGGAGGAACCGCCTTCCGGAGACACCAGAGAGCCAGAACGTCGGCTTGTGGGGGCAGTGAGCCCCCACCATGGAGGAGCCGGTGCGGCGCGGGGGGGAGGAGCCCTGCAAAGGTGGCAGCGCCGCTAGCGGGGAGCAGCCGTGCCCCTTGCCCCTCCTGCCCAGGTTGCGGACAGGAGTCCCCCCGGGGGCGCCTGCAGCTGCAGCAGATGCATGCGGGCAGAGGCCCCCGTGCGCCCCCCAGTTCCCCCCTCGCTGTGCTCGGGGTCTCCGGCTCCCGGGCATGTGAGCCACTGCCGGGGCGAGGAGCCCGGAGCCTGCTCTTGGAGTGGCAGCAACGGTGGCAGCTCACACTCCCGGGAGCCGCAAAGCCTGAGCGCAGCGAGGAAGGAGCTGGGGGACGCATGGGGTCCACTGCCCGCATGCATCGACTGCATGGAGCAACAGTGACACTTTGTGGCCACGCGGGGTAATGCACGAGCATTTCCTTCATGGAGCAACAGCGACACCATATGGCTATGCGGGGTAATGCACACAGCATTTCCTTCATGGAACAACACTGACACTGTGTGGCCACACGGGGTAATGCACAGAGCATTTCCTTCATGGAGCAACAGTGACACCATGTAGCCACGCGAGGTAATGCACAGAGTATTTTCTGCAGCGAACAACAGTGACACTGTGTGGCCATGTGAGGTACTGCACAGGGCATTTCCCTCATGGAGCAACAGTGACACTGTGTGGCCACATGGGGTAATGCACACAGCATTTCCTTCATGGAGCAACACTGACACTGTGTGGCCACCGAAGGTAATGCACAGAGCATTTCCTTCATGGAGCAACAGTGACACTGTGTGGCCACACGGGGTAATGCACAGAGCATTTTCTGCAGCGAACAACAGTGACACTGTGTGGCCATGTGAGGTACTGCACAGGGCATTTCCTTCATGGAGCAACAGTGACACTGTGTGGCCACACGGGGTAATGCACAGAGCATTTCCTGAATGGAGCAACAGTGACACCGTGTGGCCACCCAAGGTAATGCACAGAGCATTTCCTTCATGGAGCAACAGTGACACTGTGTGGCCACGTGGGGTAATGCACGAGCATTTCCTTCATGGAGCAACAGTGACACTGTGTGGCCACGTGGGGTAATGCACGAGCATTTCCTTAAGGAGAAACAGTGACACTGTGTGGCCACGTGTGGTAATGCACAGAGCATTTTCTACATGGAGCAACAGTGACACTGTGTGGCCACGCGGGGTAATGCACAGAGCATTTTCTACATGGAGCAACAGTGACACCGAGTGACCACGCGGGGTAATGCACAGAGCATTTCCTCAAGGAGCAACAGTGACACTGTGTGGCCACCGAAGGTAATGCACAGAGCATTTCCTTCATGGAGCAACAGTGACACCATGTGGTCATGCGAGGTAATGTCCAGAGCATTTTCTGCAGCGAACAACAGTGACACTGTGTGGCCATGTGAGGTACTGCACAGGGCATTTCCTTCATGGAGCAACAGTGACACTGTGTGGCCACACGGGGTAATGCACAGAGCATTTCCTTCATGGAACAACAGTGACACTGTGTGGCCACACGGGGTAATGCACAGAGCATTTCCTTCATGGAACAACAGTGACACTGTGCGGCCACGCGAGGTAATGAACAGAGCATTTCCTGAATGGAGCAACAGTGACACCGTGTGGCCACCCAAGGTAATGCACAGAGCATTTCCTTCATGGAGCAACAGTGACACTGTGTGGCCACGTGGGGTAATGCACGAGCATTTCCTTCATGGAGCAACAGTGACACTGTGTGGCCACGTGGGGTAATGCACGAGCATTTCCTTAAGGAGAAACAGTGACACTGTGTGGCCACGTGTGGTAATGCACAGAGCATTTTCTACATGGAGCAACTGTGACACTGTGTGGCCACGCGGGGTAATGCACAGAGCATTTTCTACATGGAGCAACTGTGACACCGAGTGACCACGCGGGGTAATGCACAGAGCATTTCCTCAAGGAGCAACAGTGACAGTGTGTGGCCACCGAAGGTAATGCACAAAGCATTTCCTTCATGGAGCAACAGTGACACCATGTGGTCATGCGAGGTAATGCCCTGAGCATTTTCTGCAGCGAACAACAGTGACACTGTGTGGCCATGTCAGGTACTGCACAGGGCATTTCCCTCATGGAGCAACAGTGACACCATGTAGCCACGCGAGGTAATGCACAGAGCATTTCCTTCAAGGAGCAACAGTGACACCATGTGGTCATGCGAGGTAATGCCCAGAGCATTTTCTGCAGCGAACAACAGTGACACTGTGTGGCCACGTGAGATAAAACACAGAGCATTTCCTGCATGGAGCAACAGGGACACTGTGTGGCCACGCGGGGTAATGCACGAGCATTTCCTTAAGGAGCAACAGTGACACCGTATGGCCATGCGGGGTAATGCACACAGCATTTCCTTCATGGAGCAACACTGACACTGTGTGGCCACCGAAGGTAATGCACAGAGCATTTCCTTCATGGAGCAACAGTGA
>NW_027057734.1:0-3047 GCF_011386835.1 Chrysemys picta bellii
GTGCAAATAAAGGTAAGTGTATTAGGGATAAAAGGTACAGAGAAACTAGGGAAAATGCGGGGAGAAATACAAGAATAACACAGTGAAACAGCAAAACCATAAATCAGTAAAATAGTGGATCAGTGACTGACTCTGAGAGCTTGGAGCTCAGGCCCATAAACCCTCCCGTGGGATTCTACAAAAAACAATAAACAATACCCCAACACGGAAACCTTTCTCCTACTGATGCAGCAGATGTCACGTACAGGCGTGATGCCCAGGACCTACAACTCTTGGACTGATTTAGAGTCCTTGAGGAGGAACACTGGGGAGTCCAGACGACTGATGGTTCTCGTCGCTGGCGAGGAGACCCTCTGGGATGATGGACACCAGGAGATGCAGGATATAAGAATGATGATAACAGGACTCCTCTTCCTCAAACACACTACGGGATAGATGTTGTTCTTCGATCTCAGCTCTGGAGCTCTGCGAAGACCCGACCGTGTACAAACTGTCGCTGGAATGGACAGCCCTGCGCAGGCGCTGAACAAGACCTTATAAAGCCTTTTTGGCGGGAAGAGTTCTGAGGTGATGGAATGCTTCTGAGGTGATGGAATGCTTCTGAGGTGATGGAATGCTGAGGGTTGGATTTGGCGGGAAAAACCGGTTTTGACTGGTTTAAGCTAGAGTCTGTGTAGCAAAATAAGTCCCCTCTCAAAGATGGAGTTCAAAGTTAGAGTTCATGTACTCCATTTTGAATTTCAGTTTTAAAGTCAGTGATTCACTTCAGTATTTTAAAAACATCTTATTGATAGCTAAGTGAAACAGTATATTCCATCTAACATATCCCCTCCTTGGGACCTTTTTCCTTAACTATGGACAAAAGGTTCCAAACAATTTAATACAACATCAAACATTAATAACATGAATTACAACAATGCATATGATAAATATTTACAGAGCATTCCAACCAGAAATATTGAAAGGAACTTGTTTATACTTTCTCCTTGCTTTCTTATGTTTACATATTAACACAGTTAACATAACCATGTACACAATTAGAATGAATTGAATAATTAAAACAACCACAACTGGATGTAGAAGAATATACCACATTGATCTTATACTTCCCATGTTGGTATACAGGATAGATTCCCACCAATGAGCAGAGGTGGTTTCATCCTTAATCTTTTTTGTAATTTGTTTAATCTCGGAGATAGAATGTTGCACAGTGAGAATAGTTTTACTTCCTTCCAATTTCAAATTATTCAAATACTGAGCCAATTTTTCATGGTGTAACAACTTTTGAATAACCTCCAGATTTGCTCCAACATGGATGGGTGTCAACGTATTGTACAATTTATATTCATTGAACATCTCTTTGATATATACATTATGTACGGATACATTGATATCACAACCCATTAACTGTATGACCTTACATATACATAGATTTCCTATTCCTGAATTATTAACTTTATACAAATTATTAACTAAGAAATATGGACATAAACTTCAGATACAAAAACAACCAGAATTCACTTGTACTATGGCAGAGGCTTTACTGAGGGAATGGTGAAACACTTCATAAGAGCAAGTGCCCTTTACAGGATCTAGGCACGTGGAATCCTCCTCCCACACTTGGGTAGTGCAGGTATATCCCAAGTTGGGTTGATAGACGCATGCTTGCAGATTTATAGGGACGTATGAATTATTAGCGTTAACATGTACCCATTTATGTTCTTCTATAGGAACTAGTAGGGACTGGTTAGCATATATCCCCAAAGCAACAAGAGGATATATGGTTTCTTGATTAGCTGATTTTAAAGTAAGAATCAAGGCCATGATCGTATCGTTGTGCTGGAAGTAAGTGAACGTCAATAATTGCCACCATTGGTGATGTATTTTCTCAAAATCATTGGCGTCCTCGTAGATGATTTTCTTTAATTCCAAAGGTAGCTGCTGGTTAAAACCATCTCTGATGATAGCCTTGGCTACCGTTATCAACCATTGCTGAGCTTCTACGCATGCTAGGGCTTCTGAGATATTAGATTGGAGAATATCTAATGCTCCCAGTATTCGCAGGTGGTCTTGCTCTTGAATTTTAAGCCAATATGGAAGAATTTTAGTGATATGAAATGTTGTAGTTCCTAGAGCGTGAAATGCAGAAGTCAATGGTTCGGCAAGGGAGGCGGCATCATGACCTACCTGACCAATTCGATTTGCTAGTATTTGTTGGTCTACTGTATTTAATACGCTTAATCCAGCTCCAATCCCCCCTAGCACCTTTGCCACTAAATCACGTTTCTGCCTAGTAGATGAGTTGGAAGAAGGAGGGAGCACTCCTTGAACCCAGGCTCTCCATCCTACTAAAAGTGGCTTTGTATATAGGGCACATTGATTATATACTGATGTTATAGATAATTGTAGAGGCATGATAATCCTTTTGATTGAATATTGAGGATCTATCATTAAAGTTCTGGTTACGTCCTTTTTAATGGTTAGTGGTCCTACATGATAAATGGGAGGGGGCGTTACCACATGTATTTCCTTTGTATATTCAAACTCCAGCGGGCCTCTCACAGTCCATAGTCCAGAATGATTGACCATAACATTTATAGTATAATTAATTACACACAATTCCCTGAATTTATTTATATCATTGTCCGATATACAATATCTTGAGGTAGTATGTTGTTTCAATGAAATGTTATAGCCCAACAAAGAGGAATTACAGGTTAATCTTAATATGGTAGTATTCTGATTAGGAGGTTTTATGGAAATATTTACAAAATCTATATGGGTTTGTTGATGGTACATTTTTATGGATATGTTCAATTTTCCGGGTTTAACTAAAGAAGGAGATAAGATGTCAAATGCTACACATTGATAAAGGTCTTTATGGCAGTTGTCAAACATCACTTCAGGCATACTCCACGTACAACCATATCCTGGACGTATAGGTCCGAAACGCTGTACTGGGTTGTGGGTGGTAACAGTGTCAGGTAATATAACCGACTGATTCTGAGCATACTCAAAAACATCTAGGTAGCAACGTTCCATGACCT
>NW_027057735.1:0-3045 GCF_011386835.1 Chrysemys picta bellii
GAAGGGTTTTATTTAACTGTCCAAGGGGAACTAGAGGCCTGGATCATACGAACAGCCATATTGGATCAGACCAGTGGTCCATCTAGCACAGCATTCCATCTTCTGACACTGGCCAGTGCCAGATGCTTCAGAAGGAATGAACAGAACAGGGCAATTTATCAAGTGATCCATCCCCATCATCCAGATTCCATCTCTTCCTACAAGGTCACAAAGACTGTATCAGAGATCGGAGGCTAATCAGAAGAAAGGGAAAAGGTCATTAATGCCGTGGCTGATGTAATGAACCAGCTATCTTGCAACTCGTTCCATTATGGAAGGAAGACAGAGACGTGAGAGCAAATGCCCTTGGTTTTACACTAACAGTCTTGTCACCTTTTTGTTTAGCTGGAGCCAGTAGCCATCATTCTGCTGAGTACTGGGGTCACTTAAACTCATCCCCAGCTGCCTACATCTCATGGGGAACAATGCAGGTAATTACCACAGGATCATGCAGGCACTGGCTTCGGGGCTGGAGTGGTGGCTCAGCTGACCTCCTCCAGTCACCAACTTCTCTGTGGGAACTCAGGGCCCTCCTGAGTCCCATCGGTGGATTTGGGAAGGGTCCGGGCCACCCAAGAGATCTCTGTCAGGAGCATTTTCCCTCTCCTCCTGGCCAGTCAAGCAGCAGAACAGGTTCCTGAATCTAGCTCCTAGGGTCTGAGGTGACTGGTTTCTGCCACCATCCCGAACTTGCTGAATGGCCCGTGAGACACTGACACGGACAGAGGAATCCGGATCTTGCTGCAGGCCACTGAGAGCTGAGACAGAGAGAGGAAGCTCAGGTCAAAACACATATCGTATTAGCATGCCCTAGCACCTGCACCATGGGCCTCTGTATCTTCCACAGGGGCGGCTCTATGTTTTTTGCCACCCCAAGCACGGCAGTCAGGCGGCCTTTGGTGGCATGCCTGCGGGCGGTCCGCTGGTCACGCGGATTCAGCGGCGTTTCTGTCGGTGATCTGCCGGTCCCGCGCCTTCAGCGTACCTGCTGCCGAATTGCCGCCGAAGCTGCGGGACCAGCGGTCCTCCTGCAGGCATGCCGCCGAAGGCTGCCTGACTGCCGCCCTCACGGCGACCGGTACACTGCCCCCCGTGGCTTGCCGTCCCAGGTACGCACTTGCTGCGCTGGTGCCTGGAGCCGCCCCTGATCTTCCACAGCAACTAACTCCTCCCAGATGCTCTGGACCCACCAGGGCTATCAGTGTCATCGCCAGCTGATAACCGCTTAAGTCCTCAGGGACATCTGCCCTTGGCAGCACCATCTTCCACTGCATTCTGGGGCATCCACCTCCTTAGCACCATCTCCCTGACACATGCCAGGGCCTCTCACCCTGCCTGGCATTTACTTTCTCCTGGTAAAACCTTCTGGCACCTGGAGATGGAAGTGACGCCTGACATCAGAGAAAACAAAGCTGGGACTGATGTCCAGGCTCTCTCAACAGCTACCTCTGGCCACGTCTAAATTGAACTCAATGCAGCAGCATGGCAGGGGAGTTGCACTTTTTCCTAGACTGGTTCACAAGTGGGAGGGATAGCTCAGTGGTTCGAGCATTGACCTGCTAAACCCAGGGTTGTGAGTTCAATCCTTGAGGGGGCTATTTAGGGAACTGGGGTTTAAAAAACAAACAAACACTATCTGGGGATTGGTCCTGCTTTGAGCAGGGGGTTGGATTAGATGATCTCCTGAGGTCCCTTCCAACCCTGATATTCTACAAGGAGCATGAGCTCTCCTTCCACATGCAAACACAGCCATGTGGCAACTACTTACACTGAAGTATCAGCTCCTTCTCTTGCCTGACCATGGCGGGCTCTGAGCTTTGAACAGTGCAACCTGGAACGTACAATGGAAATGAATCTTGCAGGAGTTTTCACCTCCCCTGGGGCTACCTTTTAAAAAATGTCAGTCTTTCCAACAAGCAAAACAGCTTTCAAGTGGTCCCTGGGATAATCAGACAAGTCCACAAGCTCCAAGACAAAGAGGCTCATGTCTTGGAAGATATAGAGAGCCTGATTGCCAATGGCTATGGTATTGCTGCAGTCCCACAGGGATTCCAGTCGGTGGAGCTGGAGGGTAGGGTTGTAATTTGCTCCAAGCCTTTTGATATAATCCCCAGCCCAACTGCCTCAAGGGCAGGAAATCTAGACATTAGAATCCCAGGGGGTTAATTCTTGCTGCTAGTGCCCTCCAAGCAGAACACGGGACAACCTCTCAGATAGAAGTTGCTTAAGAAAAGTCGTGGTTACCGATAAAGATGGCTGCTGCCCGTCGTATTGGAGCCTGGGGGCTTTGGAGGTGATCTAGACATTGGAGCAAGATGTCAGATACTCTCTTGAGCTTCAGCACCTAGGAATAGAAACCAAAGAAGCTTCTTGTTGCTAGGGCCGCAGGGTGAGGAGAAGAGAGATTTCATCTCCAGGTAGCTGCTTGGCTTGGAGGGGTGGGAAGAATGCAGCTCTCATCTCCATGTATCCTGGGGGCGACCATCTACATGCCAGGGAGTCATTAAATGACCATTTCAAAGTGTCACCAGACACATTGCTGGTGTCTGAGCTGCTGGCGCTGCAGGGCTGGAGCCTGGCACTAGAGAACACTGAAGCCCGGTTGTATGGGCTTCATCTGGGGAGGACATTAGAGAGGGTGCAGAGCATACGAAATACGGTGCAGAAGTGGCCAATGGGCTGGGGTAAGGTGAAAAATGGGGACATCCAGTTTCCTGCAGGATTCGGAAGGCATTTTTGCCATCAACCGATTCTTTATGTTGTGAGCTTTCACCTCCGTACCGAACTCCTGGCCAGGTCTGGCTGTTCAGATCTGACAGGCACTGGGAGGAGAGGGGGAGCTGGGTGCTTCTAAGAGGAAGCCAGAGTGCAGTATGCTAGTACTAGACATGCAATCAGAGCAGTGAGTGAGGGAACACGTTTCCGGTCCCACCTCTAGAAGCAGCACTCACGAGAAGCCGATTGTTCACTTACAAAGTGCTGGCAGATCTTGTCCACCACCCGGGG
>NW_027057736.1:0-3045 GCF_011386835.1 Chrysemys picta bellii
TGCCGGTGCCATTCCGCACTGCCTCCCCCCACCAGAGCCTTTCCCCACTGGAATCTTTCACTGCCGTGGGGAAAGGCTCTGGCAGCGGGGAAGGGGCAGGACTCTACCCTACTAAATATAGCAGCGTAGACTGGGGAGGCCCTGAATGGGTATGTAGGGTGCATAGCCATAGGGTTCAAGCATCCCTTTACTTGCCTTAGCCAGTCCTCACCATCTACACTGCTGTTACACCCGTGCTAGCAGGGTCGAAATAGCCCCAAGTGTAGACCTACCCAAAGCAACCACCTCTGTTCCTGGAGTCCTAATTGACTGCGCTTGAAGAGGCTTGGGGATTGCAAAGGAAGGCAGGGTCCAAGTTAACACCCTAGCCCAGCAGCAGCCCCTCTGGTGGGAATTCGTCCTGGGCTCACTGCAAGGAAACAGTTCCCCCTTAGTTAGGACTTTGTATTGTTCTTCCAAAAAAGTAAGGCAGAAACTAGTCATGTAAGCCACTCACCACAGGGTGGCGCTGATGCTCTGCCTCCCCTACGTTTTTCTCCTCTTAGGTCCCTTTGCAGCGAATCAGATTATGTCCGGTCTCTGTGCCCATTGATGCAGTCTGAGTAGCAGGACCCCTTCAGCCCCACGGTGACATGGGCTGTTATGTGTTTGAATGATTAATCCTTCCTCTTCCTATTCCAGGCCAGAAGGGCTGAGGTGCTGTTTCCCGAGGAGCTGTTCCAGGACTAGCGAGGTAAGCACAGACATGGGCCGTGCACTACAGCTCTAGGTACACGCAGGAGCGCCGCCAGCGTTTTTGCCGCCCTAGGTGGCGGAAGGTCCCGTCCCCGAAATACCGACGACAACAGGGGCAGCCGAAGATCCGGCCGCCGCGGTCGCCGCCCCCCAAATGTTAGCGCCCAAGGCAACCGCCTAGGTTGCCTAATGGGTTGTGCTGGCCCTGGGTACACCCCTGTAACCCTAGAGGGGCAGGAAACGTGGTCCTTTCCGGTGGAAACGATGGTTGCTTTAATATGAGTGTAGAGTGTTTAGATGCAAGCTGGATGGATAGAAACAGAGAGTTTGGAAAATCAATATGTATCTGAAGATCATTGTTGTTCCTGTGGTTTTTTCCCCCCCTCTCATAGGAGCCTTTCCAAGCGTCACAGAAGGACGGGCCAGAGTTAAGATGGCATCGAGTTGTTTGTTGCATAATAAAGCTGCTGCTGATTTCCAAGTGTGTGCGGCCAACTTTCCTCACTGTGCACTAGGCCGCGTGTAGCCATGTGACTGAGATGTCGGCCTTCTCTTTTCTGGAAACTGCACCTTTAATAGTAGAGGAATCTTGCTGGCTGCCAGCATCCTGTCTAGGGTTGCCATGTGTCCGGTTTTCGACCGGAACACCCGCTCGAAAAGGGACCCTGGCGGCTCCGGTCAGCACTGCTGACTGGGCTGTCAAAAGTCCGGTTGGCGTGAGGCTGGCAGGCTCCCTACCTGGCTCCGCGCGTCTCCCCGCAAGCAGCGACATGTCCCTCGGCTCCTAGATGGAGGGACGGCCGCAGCCCCATGCCCAGCCCCCACCCCGAGCGCTGGCTCCTCATCTCCCATTGCCTGGGAGCCGCGGCCAATGGGAGCTGCAGGGGTGGCACCTGAGGGTAGCGACAGCGTGCAGAGCTGCCTGACTGCGCCTCCGCCGAGCAGCCAAGGGACATGTCGCCCTTTCCCTGGAACCAGCTGAGGTAAACACCACCCGGAGCCCGCACTCCAAAACCCCTCCTGCACCCCAACCCCCTGCCCCAGCTCTGAGCCCCCTCCTGCACCCAAGCTTGGGGATTGGTCCTGCTTTGAGCAGGGGGTTGGACTAGATACCTCCTGAGGTCTCTTCCAACCCTGATATTCTATGACTCTATGATTCCCTCCCAGAGTCTGCACCCCCCCCCCCCAACATCGCAACACCCTACCCCAGCCCTGAGCCTCCCCTGCACCCCAAGCCCCTCATCCCCAGCCGCACCCCAGAGCCCACACCCCCAGCCGGAGCCCTCACCACCCCCCACATTCCAACTGCCTGCCCCAGCACTGAACCCCTTCCCCCACCCGTCATCCCCAGCCCCATCCCAGAGCCCACACCCCCAGCTGGACCCTCCTCCCGCACCCCAACCCCCTGCCCCAGCCCTGAACCCCAGCCCTCACCCAAACTCTTTCCTGAAACCCCCGTCCCACCCCCCTGCCGCAACTTGGACCCCCTCCGGCACTCCAAACTCCTCGTCACCAGCCCGGAGCCCACACCCCCAGCTGGAGCCCTCACCCTCAGACCCCAACCTCCTGCCCCAGCCTGCATCCACCTCCCACACCCTGAACCCCTCATTTCTGGCCCCAGTCCAGAACCTGCACCCCCACCCCAAAGCCCATGTCCCCTCCCACACCCCAACCCCCTGCCTCAGCCCAGACCCCTCCCACACTCCGAACCTCTCATCCCTGGCCCCACCCCAGAGCCCACACCCCCAGCCGAAGCCCTCACCCCCTCCCACTCCCCAACCACCTGCCCCAGCCCGGTGAAAATGAGGGAGTGGAGTGAGGGTGGGGGAGAGCGAGCGACAGAGGGCGGGGGCAATGGAGTGAGCGGGGGTGGGGCCTCGGAGACGGGGCGGGGCAGGGCCTCGGTGATGGGGTGGCAATGGAAGGGGCCTTGGAGAAGGGTTAGGGCAGGGGTGTTCGGTTTTGTGTGATTAGAAAGTCAGCAGCCCTAACGCTGACTTTCGGGGGCAGGGGGCAAAGCCGGGGGGCTGCTGTAGTCTGATCAGTGGCTGGAGTTCCAAGTGGTGCCTGTTGGCTCACAGTGGAGCAAGTTCAGCCTTTCCTTTCGAAAACTCAGCCAGGCATTTTGAAGGAGAATCTCAGCTTTCTTCTTCCTTTCTTTCAAGTGAGTCGCTCTAGATTTTATGGGTGTCGGTAAATATTTGAAAATGTGAACTCCAAAGGCTCAAAAACCAGAGAGCAAATCATTTATTGATTTATTAACCTCATGATTTGGGGGACATGACATGATTTTTGAACATGGGGTGTTGG
>NW_027057737.1:0-3044 GCF_011386835.1 Chrysemys picta bellii
CATCCTGCTTTTCTTTTAAATAAGAGAGATCAATTTTTTTTTGGACCTAGCTATTGGCTAAAATGAAGCTAAAAGTCCCTATTATTTAACTATATAATCCAAACATTTATCTTTGTTACAAATTGATAGATTGGATTGATCCATGCACATCACCCCACCTCCTAGAACATGTGTGCACCCAAATAAACACATGCACTTAAGATTTTTGTTGTTGTTTTTCAAATAGTTTTACTTAAATTTCTATACTTAAATACATGCATCAAAAATCAATATCATTAATAAATAAATCTCAGAGTATCTACACAATTTGATAAAGCCCTTACATACGGTAATAACTATATGATCTGACAGTCTTGGAAAAAGGATGAATGTAAAAAAATTATCTTTGCAGCAGTATAGTCTAAGTATGTCTTGTGAGGTATCATTTGAAAACTCATAATCTGCTGAAAATTACATACAATGTTACCACACGTAATTTACCAGGATGATAAAATTGTAACATTCTACTGTGTAGGATTGCTACATTTAGAAAAACAGGCACAGGCCAGTTCCTTACAGGCAGAGGGCTAGCCAACACCTTAATCCACTTGATTATGCTGATATCTGGCTATTGTGGAGTAGCACCTGGATAAACAGCCATTTTTTTGCAGGAAGAAGGGTGTGAGCAAGAATTTTGCCAATATGTAAAGACACATTCCCCAGGCCTCCTCTCACCTGAACCCCAGAGGGATATTACCTCTGTATAAGGAGAGAGGAAAAATCACCTCTCTCCTCCACTCCTCTCCACTCATAGCAGCAACACCACCTAAAGAAACACTTAACTGACAGACAGGTCCTAGCCTGGAGGCCTCCATACAGTACAGACTGTGAAGAGCATATGGTAAGAAAAAGCTTAGTTTTGAATCCATTTAACTTGCTAAATTAGGTATTACTTTGCATTTTATCTTATTTTCTTTTTAACCAAATCTCACTTTTATGCCTCAGTACTTGTAATAATTTAAAACAGACAAACAATCTCAAACATTTTGGCTGGGACCCCCTTTGAAAATATTGCAGGCTGTGACAACCTCCCTCCCCATACCATGCCACTCTTAGTTATGCGCTGCCTTCAAAGCTGGGCAGTGATACAGCATCAGCTGCTGACCTGGCATGGTATGGTACTGCCACCCGTACTTCTGCACTGCTGCTGGCAGCGGTGCTGCCTTCACAGCTGGGCACCCAGCTAGCAGCCACCACTCTCCAGCCACCCAGCTCTAAAGGCAGCACGCAAGTAAGGTTTGCAATACCGCAACCCCCTTTCTCATCAGGGCCCCCAGTTGGAGAACTGCTGACTTTTAACTACAGAAAGAAAGAATAACAATAAAACAATTGTATTAGCTAACCAGTGCATTTGGGACCTTCCACTTGAGATAACATGGCTTCATCGGATCATTTTCTATTAATGAAACAACAGCCTTTATATGAGCTCATGCTGTCCACTAGTGTCCTGGGCAGTACAAGATGCACATTGCTGGAGGTGAGGGGGAGTCTGAGACTGGGAATTTGCTGCTCTTCTCCTGCAGCGTAACATTGTGTGGCTGGTTGCCGACACTCATGCTGTATAGCTGGGAGTAATTCACAACCTGGAGGCTGTGTATGAACTGACCAGTAGTGGTGCTTATCACAGCAAAGCAGTGTAAAAAGCACTCCAGGTTGGAGAACTAAGGGGACACATCTGTTCAACACCCTTTCATGCACCTCTTCCCGCCCAGGCTTTGATGCAGCCACCAACCCCGCCCCCTCCTTCCCCTCCCCCCCACCAGTACAGCCATACTAGTCATAGCAACAGTCTGGACAATCTAACCTCTGCTCGGACAAGTCCTGGTTTTTAGGGACCACCCCAGATTATCCTTGTGTGAGGCTACCATCTCAGCTGACCCCAACGATCAGACAGGGACCTGCAGAGATAAACGCTGGAGCTTTTGCTAATGAGCAGATTCCATACAACCGTGTCCCCTAAGGAAGTTCCAGAGAGACAAGATGGAGAAACCCACATCCCACACATAGCAAGAACCAATCCCGCACTGACCCAGTAGGATGGACCCGACGGGAGCAGCTGGGCTATCTCCTCTGATTTCTGAGGCGCGGTATCGAGTTGTTTTGCTTTCAGTGGGATATTTTCACACTGCCTGACATGGCCTCCCTGACACACACCTGCAGCTGGAACATCGCTCAGATATTTACTCCAACGAGGTTTGTAAACAACAGAACATGAAAATCTATAAAACATGAATCCACTAAGCAGCTTGTTTTAGACAGAGTCAGGCATGGTAGATGAAGTGGAAGTGTCTGCAGGTAGCACAGACCTGGGGCGGATTGATACCAGACGCAAGGAGCCTGAATCTTCCACAGGCCAGGCTCCTTGGAAATGTCAGGGCAGATGTACGGTGGTAGGGCAGGTTCCTCCGTTTTCTCCTTACACTAGAAGTGATCTGGGATCCCAGCTCAGTTCTTGAAAGGTTCCTCCTCTCACTCCTGGAGTTGGTCTATTCCTTTTCAACTTGATGCTACTAGTTTAAGAGAAGCTCCCTCCACTACATGGCACATCTCCCTGCCTGGCCTGCAGTCAGGGAGCTGTGCAATGGAAGAGGAAGGGCAGCCCTATCAAACAGTCTGGGCTTCTCACCTCTAGAAGTAGGAATTCAAGTGAGTTCACGTTGGGGAAGGGGCTGAGGGTGAGTGATTTCTGTAGGGGGAGGGCGTCCTTCAGCTCTGCCCATTTCAGAATAATTAGCAGCCAGTGGAGCGGAGAGTCAGAACTGGGGTACCAGGGGCTGCTGGGGATCAGGACTCTGGGGCACCAGCAGAGCTTGGGAGGGAGGAACAGTGTTCTCTGGAATAATGGGGATGCTGCAGGTCAAGGCTGATGGGCAGCTGATGCAGCCCTTGTCTGCTGTGTGCCTGGCTCTCCGCTCAGCCTCACAGTCTTACTGAGGACTAACATTCACCCCCGCAAATGTGTGTGCTATCTTGCTCTCTCTCACACACATGCGCTGGCCCCTTTC
>NW_027057738.1:0-3039 GCF_011386835.1 Chrysemys picta bellii
ACCAATGAATATATGAGAGTAGTTATAGTGACTATTAGAATTTGGGCCAGAATTTTGGTTACTGGCGGCGGTCTGCAATATGAGAAGAGTCCCCTTCAGTGAGGCAGTGGGGTTAATGGACGGGAAGCTCAGAAGTAGATTTATGATCTACTGTTACTCTTCCCAGTGCAAACACTGCTAGTGGAGATCACAAGGGGCAAGTGTGGTTCCTATTAGCCCTCTCCCTCATGCCTGTAGCATGTAGAGCTCTGACTCAGTTACACCTTTGAGAAGGAAAAGCCGGACTAACTCCTGAATGTGTGGAAGAGGGACAGTAATGATCTTCAAAGAGACCTCAGAGGCAAGAGGAAGGAAAAGGTTCTTTGGATGTGGGCTGGGGAGAACAACCATATTGGGTCAGACCAATGGTCTATCTAGCCAAGAATCCTGTCTTCTGCTAGTGGTCAGTGCCAGGTGCTTCAGAGGGAAATGACTAGAACAGGGCAATTACCAAGTGATTCATCCCTTGTTGTCCATGCCGAGCTTCTGGCAACCAGAGGCTAGGGACACTCAGAGCATGGGGTTGCATCCCTGACCATCTTGTCTGATAGCCATTGATGGACCTGTCCTCCAGAAAAAATAGTCCCAGTCTTTTAAATCTCTCCTCATATGGCAGCTGTTCCATACCTTTAACCATTTTTGTTGCCCTTCTTTGTACCCTTTCCAATTCTAATATATCTTTTTTGAGATGGGGCAACCAGAACTGCACGCAGTATTTAAGGTGTAGGAGTACCTTGGATTAGGAGTAGAATGGCATTATGATATTCGCTGTTTTATTATCTAGCCCTTTCCTAATGGTGCCTAACATTGTTACTTTTCTGACTACTGCTACACATTGAGTGAATGTTTTCAGAGAACTATCCACAATGACAATGAGAGCTCTTTCTTGGGTGGTAACAGCTAATTTAGACCCCATCACATTGTATATGTAGTTGGGATTATGTTTTCCAACATGCATTATTTTGCATTTATCAATATTGAATTATAGCTGCCATTTTGTTGCCCAGTCACCCAGTTGTGTGAGATCTCTTTGTAACTCTTTGCAGTCTGCTTTGGACTTAACTATCCTGAAAAACTTTGCATCGTCTGCAAATTTTGCCACCTCACTGTTTGCCCCTATTTCCAAATCATTTATGAATATGTTGAACAGCATTGGTGGCAATACACATTCCTGGGGGACACCACTCTCCATTCTGAAAACTGACCATTTATACCTATCCTTTGTTTCCTGTCTTTTAACCATGAGAGGACCTTCCCTCTTATCCCATAATGGCTTACTTTGCTTAAGAGCTTGAGGGTTTAATCTGTGGAAGGACTCTATATAGTGCTATTGTTCTCATCCTGCCTTTTCTGTAACTTGAAAAATTCAACTGCTTTTTCTCCTACAAATCCACATCTCAGTATCCTTGGTACTTCTAAAGAAGTTTTGGGCCGAGCTGTGTGGCGAGCCCAGCACTGGAATAGCAGGGGGCTGCGGGGCAGGACTGAGGGGTATTGGCAGAGCTGTGTGGGGAGCCCAGCACTGGAATAGCAGGGGGGCTGCAGGGCAGGACCGAGGGGCATTGGCAGAGCTGTGTGGGGAGCTCATGGCCATGGGCTCCAGGTTTGTATAATTTTTGATGGTGCCCAGAATGGGTCCAAATCCTGCACCCCACACCTGCCTTATAAGCCGATATATATCCTTACCTCTGTCCACCCGCCCCCAAATGGGGCCAGGAGCAGGGCCATTTCTCTAGGACAGAGGAAAGGGGGCCAAGACTGGGGTCACAGCTGGGGGTGGACACAGGGCTGGCAGTAGAGCCCTGGGAGGCAGCCAGCAGCGGAGCCCCAAACATTGGTGGAGCCAGGCTCACGCTCCTGCGTATTGGTGGAGCATGGGCACCATGGGCTCATATAACTCGCTGCCTATGCCCAGGGCTGGAATAGCAGGGGGGCTACAGGGTAGGACTGAGGGGCATTGGCAGCGCTGTGTGGGGAGCCCAGGGCTGGAATAGCAGGGGGCTGCAGGGCAGGACTGAGGGACATGAGCAGAGCTGTACAGGAAGTCCAGCATTGGAATAACACAGTTTGCATTTACAGAACTATGCAGCAGATTTTTGCACTTCAGCTTGTGCTTGTGGACTATCAGTCCATGACCCTTGCACAACTCTATTGCCCTTCTGTTCCTGTCTGGGTCAATGGCTCTTTAAAATTGGCATTAGCTCAAACTAGTTACACACTTCATTGCTTACTGAGGCTGAGCTGTACACCAGCGTGAGAGAAAGCAGTATATTGAACTATTGCCTATGATTTGTGTAACTAGCTGCAGAGGCACTAGAGAAATTCCTTTGCTTGCAGCACCATAGTGAGCATAGGCCCAGGGTCGTTGTCAGCAATTCTGTGGTGGGGGGTCCTTCTGCGCTCCCGGTCGTCGTCAGCAATTCTGCGGCAGGGGTCCTTCTGCGCTCCCGGTCTTTGGGGCACTTTGGCGGCGGGTCCTGAGTGAAGGACCCACCACAGAATTGCCGCCGAAGACCCGGAGCGCGGAAGGACCCCCCACTGCCGAATTGCCGCCAAGGGCAGCAAAATGCCGCCCCCCAAATCCTGGTGCCCTAGGCGACTGCCTAGGTCACCTAAATGGAAGCACCCGCCCTGTGTAGGCCTGATTTTTCTCACACCAGTCAAAAGTGTGAGAAAGTTATCACATTACAGACAAATGAACTTCATCAAGTTGAATGTAGGGCCTGACTTTGCTTGGTCAACAAGTGATAATCATGCTTCAGTGAGCAAAGACAAGATAATCAGGACCCAGACACATAGAATTTGATTATTACAGGGAATATTATGTGCTTTATTGCCTACTACTTGTTCTCAGTCAGTTTGGAGGCAGGGTAGAGGGTTGTCTATATATTTCTGGAGGGAGAGTATGAAGGGACATGCAGGCTGGCCTGAAATCAAGCTAAGTTACCTACTGCACAGCCACAACCTGATTGACTGCATGCTGTAAGTGTAACATTTACA
>NW_027057739.1:0-3039 GCF_011386835.1 Chrysemys picta bellii
TGACCAACCTGATTGCCTTCTATGATGAGATAACTGTCTCTATTGATATGGGGAAAGTGGTGGACATGATATACCTTGACTTTGGCAAAGCTTTTGATATGGTCTCTCACAGTATTCTTGCCAGCAAGTTAAAGAAGTATGGATTGGATGAATGGATTATAAAGTGGATAGAAAGCTGGCTAGATTGTCTGGCTCAATGGGTAGTGATCAACGGCTCAATGTCCAGTTGGCAGTCGGTTTTAAGTGGAGTGCCCCAAGGGTTGGTCCTGGGGTGGGTTTTGTTCAATATTTTCAATATCATTAAAAGATGGATGATGGGATGGATTGCACTTTCAGCAAGTTCGCGGATGACAGTAAACTGGGGGGAAAGGTAGAAAAGCTGGGGGGTAGGGATAGGGTCCAGAGTGACCTAGACAAATTGGAGGATTGGGCCAAAAGCAATCTGATGAGGTTCAACAAGGACAAGTGCAGAGTCTTGAACTTAGGATGGAAGAATTCCATGTACCACTACAGGCTGGGGACCGACTGGTTAAGTGGCAGTTCTGCAGAAAAGAAACTGAGGATTACAGTGGACGAGAAGCTGGATATGAGTCAACAGTGTGCCCTTGTTGCCAAGAAGGCTAATGGCATATTGGGCTGCATTAGTAGGAGCGTTGCCAGCAAATCGAGGCAAGTGATTATGCCCCTCTATTCGTCACTAGTGAGGCCACAGATGTAGTCCTGTGTCCAGTTTTTGGCTCCCCACTACAGAAAGGATATGGACAAATTGAAGATTCCCGTGGGGGGCAACAAAAATGATCAGGGGGCTCGGGCGCATGACTTATGAGGAGAGGCTGATGGAACTGGGGTTATTTAGTCTGCAGAAGAGAAGAGTGAGGGGGGATTTGATAGCATCCTTCAGTTACCTGAAGGGGAGTTCCAAAGAAGATGGACCTAGGCTGTTCTCAGTGGTGGCAGATGACAGAACAAGGAGCAATGATCTCAAATTGCAGTGGGGAAGGTCTAGGTTGGATATTAGGAACAACTATTTCACTAGGAGGGTGGTGAAGCTCTGGAATGGGTTGTGACGGGTGGGATCACAGAAACCCCCTAGCCTGCTACAAACACAGACCCAGGACTGAGCCACATCCCCCACAAGCTGCTGACTTAACTGAAAACAGCTTAGAAAGTGCTCCTGTCTCTAGCACCCAGACACCCAGATCCCAATGGGATCCAAACCCCAAATATAGCACTGATGTAGTAATTAAGGCCTGGAGGAGCAAACAACTGTGCATATCTCTCTATCAATGGACAATTTATGAGTTTACCCCATATAAGCTTTATATAGAGTAAAACGGATTTATTTGGGGTTTGGATCCCATTGGGAATTGGTTATCTGGGTGCTGGAGAGAGGAGTACCCACTAAGTGGTTTTCAGTTAAAGCCTGCAGCTTTGGGCAGTTAGTGCAGGGGGCAGGGTGGTGTGTGTCTAGTGCAGGTAGAAGAGTGACTGGCTATATGCTGATGGGCTTGTGGGTGCTGGCGCCCGGGGCTGACTTGTAAGTGGGGGAGGGCGTATGCCCTCCCACGCCCAAATGGAGCCCTGCTGGGCACGCCAGGGCTCCAGGTTTCAGCTCAGGGTTTCAGCTGATGCCCCCCAATTCTGGTGCGCCGTACACCTGGCAGGGCTCCATTTAAGGACGGGGGCACCTGCCCCCCCCAAGTTCTGAGTCAGTCCCGGGTGCCATCTCCCACAAGCCCGCCAGCATATGGCCACTCACCCCTCTCCCTGCACTAGCCCTAGGGGTGCTGAGAGCCCGGTTACTGCCTGCAGGGGTGGCGGAACAGTGGGGGCCAGGCAGGCACTGCTCACCGCAGCGCGGCACTTGGCTGCCAGAAAGCCGGGGGGCAGCAGGGCTGTGACCCTCTCCCAGCCCACCTCTGCAGGCGGCAGGTGAATCCGGGGGCAGGAGAGGGGCCAGGCCAGCTCAGCTCGTTGCCTGTCCTTCACGTTCTCACCCCCTCTCCAGGCCGCAGCTCCACCTGCCCGCTCCCCAGGACTGGCTCCGGTCCGGTCTTCCCGGCAGCAGGTCCCAGGGCGTGAAGTAACTGTCCCCACTGAGCGGCTGTGACTCACCCGGCTGCTGCAAGTAACGCAGGGAGTCTCTGGGTACCCCGCAGGGCTGCAGGGCTCTGGGAGGCTCAGGAAGGCAGCTAAGACTTGGTGAGGGGAAGACAGTGCTGTGCGTGTTGTGGGGTAGGGATGGAAGGCTGTGGTTGTGTGTTTGTGTTGTGCTGTGTATGCTGGGTGGTGGCGTGTGTGTTTGGATTATTTGTTGTGTGTGGTTGGATTGGGTGTGTGAGGTTGTTTTGTGTGTATGTTTTGTATCATGCTGTATGGGTATTTTGTGTTGGGGTTGTGTGTTTCTGTTTTGTGTATGTTTTGTGTTGTGCTGTGCCTGTATTTGGATTGGGTTGTGCTCTATGTGCATGTGTTTTTGTTGGGTTTGTGTGGTTGTGATGTATATGTTTTTGTGATGTGCTGTGTGTGTGGTTGGACTGGGCTGTATGTTTCCCGTCAGAAGCTTAAAACCTCTCTTTACTGTCTCCTCTAAATCTCCCCAGCTTCAGAGCCCAGGAATTAGCCCCTCAATGAGGCTATGAGATCCCAGCACCTAAACAGGGCTACTGGAGGCAGTGCAACAAAAATCCAAACCCAAACTAAACACCCGCCCAGGAGGAGAGAGGATGGGAATAGGACATATCTTTCGCCCCCAAAGATATTTACTTATTTCTGGTGCTTTCAAATGCTGTCCAAAATGTATTTACTTTTTTTTTAAGGTATTTTGTGCAAGAAGAAAAAAATCAAGAAAAATGAGAACATAACAATTGTTATCCTATAATACTGGTGCAAACAGCATAGATACTTATGCTGAATAATGCTGACAATTTTAAAAGGTTCAGCTGTTTAAAGTCAATATGTAAAGACATATGACACAGTTTTAAGTTTGCCTGGGATGCTTCCCAGGTTTTCTGAAGCCTGATATTTTTTTATAGACAA
>NW_027057740.1:0-3039 GCF_011386835.1 Chrysemys picta bellii
TTCCACAGGTTTTCGAAAGAAGATGAGATTTTACAAAAGGTATTTCCCAGATTCTTTTCCTGCTCCTTAGATCACACATGACAGGTTGTTGCCTCCTTCATAGATTCATAGATTCTAGGACTGGAAGGGACCTCAAGAGGTCACTGAGTCCAGTCCCCTGCCCTCATGGCATGACCAAATACTGTCTAGGACATCCCGGATAGGTATTTATCTAGCCTACTCTTAAATATCTCCAGAGATGGAGATTCCACAACCTCCCTAGGCAGTTTATTCCAGTGTTTACTGAACAAGTTTTCTCCCTCCTCCTTATGACACCCTTTTAGATACCTGAAAACTACTATCATGTCCCCTCTCAGTCTTCTCTTTTCCAAACTAAACAAACCCAATTCTTTCAGCCTTCCTTCATAGGTCATGTTCTCAATGTTCTCTTTAATCATTCTTGTTGCTCTTCTCTGGACCCTCCCCAATTTCTCCACATCTTCCTTGAAATGTGGTGCCCAGAACTGGACACAATACTCCAGTTGAGGCCTAACCAGCGCAGAGTAGAGCGCAAGAATGACTTCTTATATCTTGCTCACAACACACCTGTTAATGCATTCCC
The DNA here is from genome assembly GCF_011386835.1 of Chrysemys picta bellii. Taxonomy (NCBI): domain Eukaryota; kingdom Metazoa; phylum Chordata; order Testudines; family Emydidae; genus Chrysemys; species Chrysemys picta. The sequence continues at coordinate 602 of NW_027057740.1, forward strand.
AGAATCATGTTTGCTTTTTTTGCAACAGCATCACACTGTTGACTCATATTTAGCTTGTGGTCCACTCTAATGCCTAGATCCCTTTCTGCCGTACTCCTTCCTAGACAGTCTCTTCCCATTCTGTATGTGTGAAACTGATTGTAACTTCGTAAGTGGAGCACTTTGCATTTGTCTTTGTTAAACTTCATCTTGTTTACCTCAGACCATTTCTCCAATTTGTCCAGAACATTTTGAATTATGACCCTATCCTCCAAAGCAGTTGCAATCCCTCCCAGTTTGGTATCATCTGCAAATTTAATAAGCGTACTTTCTATGCCAATATCTAAGTCGTTGAGGAAACATATTGAACAGAGCCGGTCCCAAAACAGACCCCTGCGGAACCCCACTTGTTATACCTTTCCAGCAGGATTGGGAACCATTAATAACTACTCTCTGAGTACAGTTATCCAGCCAGTTATGCACCCACCTTATAGTAGACCCATCTACGTTGTATTTGCCTAGTTTATCGATAAGAATATCATGCGAGACCCTATCAAATGCCTTACTGAAGTCTAGGTATACCACATCCACCGCTTCTTCCTTATCCACAAGACTCGTTATCCTAGCAAAGAAAGCTATCCGATTGGTTTGACATGATTTGTTCTTTAAAAATCCATGCTGGCTATTCCCTATCACCTTATCACCTTCCAAGTGTTTGCAGATGATTTCCTTGATTACTTGCTCCATTATCTTCCCTGGCAGAGAAGTTAAACTAACTGGTCTGTAGTTTCCTGGGCTGTTTTTATCTCCCTTTTTATAGATGGGCACTATATTTGCCCTTTTCCAGTCTTCTGGAATCTCTCCTGTCTCCCATGATTTTCCAAAGACAATAGCTAGAGGCTCAGATACCTCCTCTATTAGCTCCTTGAGGATTCTAGGATGCATTTCATCAGGCCCTGGTGACTTGCAGGCATCTAACTTTTCTAAGTGATTTTTAACTTGTTCTTTTTTTATTTTATCTTCTAAACCTACCCCCTTCCCATTAGCATTCACTATGTTAGTTATTCCTTCAGACTTCTCGGTGAAGACCAAAACAAAGAAGTCATTAAGCATCTCTGCCATTTCCAAGTTTCCTGTTACTGTTTCTCCCTCCTCACTGAGCAGTGAGCCTACCCTGTCCTTGGAGTTCCTCTTGCTTCTAATGTATTGTGGAAGCAGAGAAAGAACGGACAGGAAGGGGATTGCAATGCATGACAGTTTGTTAGCAGGAGTTAGGCTAACTGTAACCCTAATAACGCGAAATTTGTAGAAGCGAGGATTGTGTGAGGCGAGTGGGAAAGAGCTGTGTGAGAAGTTGTTGCGACCTTGTGTAGATAATATTGTATGTAGACTAGAGTCTAAACAAGTGAGGAAATAAGATATCAGGATGACCTATATATAAACAAAATGCAACTGTTGCTCATTATTGTCTGTAACAAAAGGTATAAATGCTTGCTGTAATTGTTTACCTGGGAGAGACCTGCCTAGGATGGGGAGACCCTGTGTCCTAGTGCACTCTCTCCCTCTATGCAATTGCTAGAGAGAGAATAAAGTATCTGACTTTGCTGTACCCAGCCAAAGAGTGAGAACTGTGTTTTTCTCCGACAGGATTGATAAAAAGGCTTCTTGTTTCCCTTTATTCCCATAGCCAGTTTGAGCTCATTTTGTGCCTTTGCCTTTCTAATCTTGCCCCTGCATTCCTGTATTGTTTGCCTATATTTATCCTTTGTAATCTATCCTAGTTTCCATTTTTTATATGATTCCTTTTATTTTTTAGATCATGCGAGATCTCGTGGTTAAGCCAAGGAGGTCTTTTGCCACATTTCCTATCTTTCCTACTCAGCGGAATAGCTTGCTTTTGGGCCCTTAATAGTGTCCCTTTGAAAAACTGCCAACTCTCCTCAGTTGTTTTTCCCCTCAGTCTTGATTCCCATGGGACCTTACCTATCAGCTCTCTGAGCTTACCAAAATCTGCCTTCTTGAAATCCATTGTCTCTATTTTGCTGTACTCCCTTCTACCGTTCCTTAGAACTGTGAACTCTATGATTTCATGACCCTCCCCCTCTCCAACAACGCTCCCCAGCAGCTCCCCCAAAATCTCCTACCTGAGCTGGATCCACCACAGCCATTTCCCTTCCCCGGCCCCTAGGAAGATGGGATGGTCTGGAGCAAAATGGGGTTGTTATTCTGCAGCCTGTCAGGGTGAGAAGTGAAGTTCGGGAGGTTTCTGAATGAGTGTTAGTCCATTTCACACCCCGATTCCCCTAGGCTCTGTCCCTATAGACAGACACTCTAGACTCTGCCATGCTGGGAGAAGCCTCAGTGACGCTATTACAGCACAGACCCGACCTCTCCCCTGGGACTAAACCCACCAGACGCTATTACACTATCCCAGGAAAAAGAGTCTCTGAGCCAAATGC
>NW_027057741.1:0-3038 GCF_011386835.1 Chrysemys picta bellii
CCCTCCAAACTCACCTCCAAGGAGTCATCAGCTTGTAAAACAAAATCTTGTTAACTACAAATGTTGTTAGAACTGTGACCAGTGATCAGCTGAAAGGCCCATAGTCCACCCCTAAAATAGAGATACCTCCAATCTCCTGGAGATTCAATTTATTCAGAACATATGTTCAGGTTAATAATCTTTTCTGTAGGATGGATCATAAAATGATAAAACCCCAGGATTAAATTCAGAGGGAAAATTGCATCTGAAGCATGACCCTGACCTGCACAGTTCACTCTCATGCACTAAGCAGATGCCATATTAACATGGTTTCTAGGCCTTTTCCAGCATAGTGAAGTATTGGGGAGAGGGGAGTTTGAGGGTGAGCAACATACCTGTTCAAAGTGCTTCTGATGTCCTAGATGGGAGAAAGCGAGAGAGGAGAGGTCAGTCCACAGGTTACACACTTTGCATCCCTCCTGCGCTTCAGGATGCTCACTTTGCCTTCACTACTTGAGTTCTATATGCATCTCTCAGTATATAGCTGGCAACTTAAAATTATTATTATACTTGGGTGAAAAATTTTCAATGAAACTTTTTTTCCATTGAAAAACACCCTTTGATAAAAACAGAAATATTTTGCAGAAATTAATCTGGTTCAACAACAGTTTTCTCATCTCCAGAATGGAATACATCAGAAAGCAAGACTCCGGGGTCAAATCTCTGCTCTGAATTGGGCAAAGTCTGGACTTGTCTCTGACTCTACTCGTGCCATTGCCCCAACCACCAGGCTATTGAGTGTCTCCATCTCTCTATTTTTTGTGAAAAGTTTCAAAATATCTTGTTTTCATTCTGCACTGGAACAAAACCATTTTGAAACCTTGAAACTTGTTGTGAAATGGAATTGTTTCCAGCCAGCCTGAGAAATGAACAATACTCATATTCAATAGTTCAGGAGTGTTTCCTTGCAGGGAACTGAGGGTGTATAATCTGCCTCACCTGCAGGAATTCACTCACTGGCTGCCGACATTTTTCTTTCAACTCCTTTATCAGGTTACTGAGAAACGAAATCTCCTCAAGGAGTTTGGTGACGTTTTCATTCTCCCTCTTCACAATGTCCTTGTTCAGCTCTTCCAGCTGGGCCACCAAAGGTTGCCTTTGTTCCTGCAAAATCTTCTCCAGTTCCTCAAATTCTGACATGATTTTCTTCCTCACAGTTTCTGTCTCTTCCTATAATGAAGAGATACAGACAGGGACAGGGTGGGGCAGGGACATGGGGAGAGTCCTGAGATTTTTCATAAAGGCCTCCATGTGTAGTTGGGAGAATTTAGTTGTAACCCATAACAAATTAGCATGAGGCAATTCCTGAGAAGCATCCTCTAGCATTACAAGAGCAAAGTTTATGTTACTAGTGTGCAGGGCCGGCTCCAGGCACCAGCTTGTCAAGCAGGTGCTTGGAGCAGCCACTCCGGAGAGGGGCGGCATGTCCAGCTATTCGGCAGCAATTCGGCAGACGGTCCCTCACTCCGGCTTGGAGCAAAGGACCTCCCGCCGAATTGCCGGAACAGATCGCGATCGCAAGCTTTTTTTTTTTTTGGCTGCTTGGTGCGGCCAAAACCCTGGATCTGGCCCTGCTAGTGTGTTATCTGTGTCATGATTAATGGCTTCTTGCAATCCAGGTCATTCTAACAGCAGAAGGGGAAGCAGGATTTCAAATTACCCTGGCAGAGACTTCTTGAGAGAGGCTTTGTAGAGGCCAGGGAAGTGTGTGTGGGTGGGATGGGAGAGAAGAGAAAAATTCTCAACAAAGCAGATGTATTGGGGAAATCATGATGTCTACATGTCCTGAAACACTCACATTGCTTGTGCACACTCTGGTATGGTGACACACAGAGGAATAAATGCATTTAGAAAAATGTACTGCACATGCATATACAGAAACAGATGTCTGGAGAGAGACACAATCTCTCACAGTGCCACAGTCACAAAGAAACCCAAAACCTCCCATGCCTGCCAAAGCCATACACCCTTGTGGTTAATGATTATGAGCACCTACCTGGTGTTTCTGGCTCTGCCTTTCCTCATTCAATTTAATTTCCAGAAGTTCTTCTTTCTTCTTACTCATATTATTCAGATGGACACAAATTTGACCCTGAGTAAAAAACAAACAAACAAACAAACAAAAACAACCCCAAAACTACAATTGTGCTTTTAGCTTTAATAAGAGAGAGGGTTGGTTTGTCTCATCTGGATAATTCTGTGAATCAGTACTATCAACAGTAACTGTTATGGGTTGAATTAAAACCTTGTTGAAACTGATGTGTGTGAATGTTCCCTTCACTTAAGATAGCTGTAAGAGACAGGTGAGGAATTCTACTTAAACAAGACATAGTGGAGTCTGCCTAGAAACTAGCACTGTGGCGGGGAGGGGTGCCAGTGGGTATTGTATGACCGGGGTGGGGTGCATGTCCGTGAGACAAGCACAAGTGCAGACATAAACTGAGAGAGCACATGGAGAGACGCACAGGGCCGCAGATGCAGAGAAGCAGAGGAAGAAAGCCAAGCGGTAGCGGCAGCAGACTGGAAGCATGGGGTAGACTTGAAGACGCCTAGAGTGAGTTCTGGGCTGGGGATGCTGGCTGTGAGCAAGGACACAGTCTCCTGTTATTTTGCTTCCTTCTGCAATCAGGGATTCAGTCCTTTGTACAGTCTCTGGTAATTAACAGGAATGCATCAAAGGTACTGGACTCCATCGTCAATTACTCCTCCTACCTGGGAAATCTATAAGACCTTGATTTTTTGGCTAGTTGCTTGGGTTAAAAGTGGTAACAGTACCAATACTGGTGTGTGTAATACACAGAAGAAAGGTGCTCTGCTTGCAGTGCTCCCACACCTTCCACAAGGTCCAGAACTTCAGTGAGACCTACACTATTTAGTGGAACAGACAATGCAATGGAAAGTGAAATGTACTGTTCATTTCAGAGGAGTGGTACAGACTCCATAGATTACACTGAGCAAAGGTTTGTCTAAGAGCTGATTTTCAAAGTACTCCAAAATGC
>NW_027057742.1:0-3038 GCF_011386835.1 Chrysemys picta bellii
AGAAGCGTGTGGCGATAGCCCTGTGGAAGCTTGCAACGCCAGACAGCTACCGGTCAGTCGGGAATCAATTTGGAGTGGGCAAATCTACTGTGGGGGCTGTTGTGATGCAAGTAGCCAAAGCAATCACTGAGCTGCTGCTACAAAAGATAGTGACTCTGGGAAATGTGCAGGTCATAGTGGATGGCTTTGCTGCAATGGGATTCCCTAACTGTGGTGGGACGATAGATGGAATCCATATCCCTATCTTGGCACCGGAGCACCAGGGTACCCAGTACATAAACCGCAAAGGTACTTTTCAGTGGTGCTGCAAGCACTGGTGGATCACAAGGGACGTTTCTCCAACATCAACACGGGCTGGCCAGGAAGGGTTCATGACGCTCGCGTCTTCAGGAACACTACTCTGTTTAAACAGCTGCAGCAAGGGACTTACTTCCCAGACCAGAAAATAATTGTTGGGGATGTTGAAATGCCTATAGTCATCCTTGGGGACCCAGCCTACCCCTTAATGCCATGGCTCATGAAGGCAAGCCTGGACAGGAGTCAGGAGCTGTTCAACTACAGGCTGAGCAAGTGCCGAATGGTGGTGGAATGTGCATTTGGACATTTAAAAGGTTGCTGGTGCACGTTACTGACTCAGTCAGACTTCAGCCAAACCAATATCCCCATTGTTATTGCTGCTTGCTGTGTGCTCCACAATCTCTGTGAGAGTAAGGGGGAGACCTTTATGGAGTGGTGGGAGGCTGAGGCAAATCGCCTGACTGCTGATTATGGGCAGCCAGACACCAGGGCAATTAGAAGATCACACCAGGAAGCGCTGTGCATCAGAGAAGCTTTGAAAACCAGTTTCATGACTGGCCAGGCTACAGTGTGAAAGTTCTGTTTGTTGAAAACCAGCTCCCTTGATTGACTCATTCCCTGTAAGCAACCCACCCTCCCCCCTTCGATCACTGCTTGCTTTCAAAGGAAATAAAGTCACTATCATTTAAAAATCATATATTCTTTATTAATTGATTATAAACATAGGGAGAGAACTGACAAGGTAGCCCGGGTGAGGTTTGGGAGGAGGATAGGAGGGAAGGAAAAGGCCACTAAAAAAATTCAATATAATGACAGCCTTTTGCTTGGGCTGTCCACTGGGGTGGAGTGGGAGGTTGCACTGAGCCTCCCCCCCTCCTGCTGCGTTCTTACACATCTGGGTGAGGAGGCTATGGAACATGGTGAGGGGGGAGGGAGGTTATACAGTGGCTGCAGCGACACTCTGTTATCCTGCTGCTGTTCCTGAAGCTCCACCAGACGCTGGAGCATGTCCATTTGATCACGCAGCAGCCTGCCACCTCTCATCTTGAGCATCCCTCATGACCTCACGTTCACTGGCATCTTTCCTGTACTTTGATACCATGTCCTTCCACTCATTCAAATGAGCTCTTTCATTGTGGGTGGATTCCATGATTTCCGAGAACATCTCATCACGCGTCCTCTTTTTCCGCCGCCTTATCTGAGATAGCCTTCAGGACAGTGGAGGGAGGCTTGAAAAATTTGCAGCTGCTGGAGGGAGGGGAAAAAAGGAGAGAAGTTTTTAAAAAGATACATTTTACAGAACAATGCTTATACTCTTTCACGGTGAACAACACTATTTACATTACATAGCACATGTGATTTCAGTGCAAGGTCGCATTTTACATCTTAATATTGACTGCCTGTGGCTTTGGTGTTAGAGATCACAGACATAGGTCTGGGCAACAGAATTCGGCTTGCATGCGGACATGGTAAGCCATTGTCTTTTGGCTTCTGCTCCCTCCTTTCCCACATACCAAGCTAAGCCCATTGAGTGCTGCGGTTTTCCTGCTAACCTTCAGCAGCAGAAAACAAACTAACCCCCCCCATCCAATTCTCTGGGATGATCGCTTTATCCCTCTCCCCACCACATGGCTGGTATCAGGGAAGATCCCTGCTAGCCAAATGCGAAAAGCTCAGCGCCAATTACCCCTCCGCCCCCCACCCTTGGATAACTACAGGGAAGGATTTCTTTTCAGCCACAGACAAACAGCCCAATAGGAAGGGCCACCTCTGTCCCCTTAATTAAATTCCCATATTTCAACCAGGTTACCATGAGCAATATCACTCTCCTGAGGATTACACAGTGAGATAAAGAACGGATGTTGCTTGAATGCCAGCAAACACATACGCTGCCAGGCTTTGTCATGCAATGATACCAGATTACTTGCTACTAGCATGGCATGGTCAAGTGTCCTACCATGGAGGACGGAATAAGGCTGCACTGCCCAGAAACCTTGTGGGCAGTGCAGCCTGAGCTCACTGATATGGAGATGTCCCTGGAGGATTTCCGCTCCATCCCCAGACACATTAACAGACTTTTCCAGTAGCTGTACTGGCCACGAATGCATCCCAAGTCCTCAGGGCAAAGTAATCATTAAAAAATGCTTTCAAATCATGTTTTATATTTTAAAAGGTAAACTCACCTGAGGCCCTTTCCATGGGGTCATGGTCTGGGATACTGCCTTGGGAGGGTACTTCAGTCAGGCTGAGAAAAAGATCCTGGCTGTTGAGGAGAACGGAGTGCTGTGTGCTCTCCGCAAGCTCGTCCTCCTTCTCCTCTTCCCCATCCGCAGAATCCTCAGGTGTGGCTGAGATTACCCCCACCTCGGAATCCACGGTCAGAGGTGGGGTAGTGGTGGCGGCCCCCCCTAGAATTGCATGCAGCTCCTCGTAGAAGCGGCATGTCTGAGGCTCTGACCCGGAGCGACCGTTTGCCTCCTTTGTTTTTTGATAGGCTTGTCTGAGCTCCTTAACTTTCATGCGGCACTGATCTGAGTCCCTATTATGGCCTCTCTCCATCATGCCCTTGGAGATTTTTTCAAAAGTTTTGGCATTTCGTCTTTTCGAACGAAGTTCTGCTAGCACTGAATCCTCTTCCCCATATAGCGATCAGATCCAGTACCTCCCGTACGATCCAGGCTGGTGCTTTTTTTTCCGATTCTCGGATTGCATGGTTACCTGTGCTCTCCACGCTGGGCAAA
>NW_027057743.1:0-3035 GCF_011386835.1 Chrysemys picta bellii
GGGCGGGGCTGAGGGCAGCGGGGGGGGAGGTGTCAGTAATGCGGCCCTTGGGCCAATGTACTAGTCTTCATGTGGCCCTCGTGGTCATTTGAGTTTGAGACCCCTGGTTTAGACTAAAGTTTGAGTAGCACTTGTCGGTTGTTAACACAACCACTCTGTTGCTCAAGAGTTATTGCAGTGTGGCTGCTCTCACTTGAGCTAGCTCAAAAAGAGATAACTCGAGTTAACTCTTCAGTAAAGACAAGCCTATAGAGCAGTGGTCCCCAACCTTTTTGTGGCCAGTAGCACATTCATGTTTTCAGAAGAGTGTGGCGGGCGCCAACAATTTTTCAAGGCTTATTTTGTATTTGTACATTAAATAATACAAAAACCATCATATTTAATATTACATAATATATCAATCCAGAGAGAAGAGAGAAACCGGAGAGAAGCCACGAGGACAGAGAACACCGGCGCCCACAGCCCCAGGGTATTCTGTCCCCAGCAGGCGCGGGGCTCTGGCTTCTCTCCCCCGCTGGGCACTAGGTGGGCCCCGTGCCTGCCGGGGACAGAGAACATCAGTGCCCACAACCTGCAGCCCCAGAGTTCTCTGTCCCCAGCAGGTGCGGGGCCATGGCTTCTCTCCAGCTTAAGCCGTGGCCCCGTGCCTGCCTGGGACGGAGAACACCGGCACCCGCAGCCTGCAGCCCCTGAGTTCTCTGTCCCCGGCAGGCATGGGGCCGCAGCTTCTCTCCCCTGCTGGGCACTAGGCGGGCCCCACGCTTGCCGGGAACAGAGAACACCGTGCCTGCAGCCTGAGTTCTCTGTCCCCGTCAGGCACAGGGCTGCGGCTTCTCTCCCCTGCTGGGCACTAGGCGGGCGCACATAAATGCCCTGGCGGGCGCCAAGGTGCCCACGGGCACCGCGTTGGGGACCACTGCTATAGAGAGAGAATGAGCTGAATTCCCTTCTTTCTTGTGCCTAGCCCACAGAATAATTAACAAAGTTCTAATTAGTTAGTTACACTTGTGCAAACCCAGGGAGGACAATGGATTTGCACAGGTGTTACTGAGTGTATAATGTGAAGATAATGGGATTGCACAAGTGTAACTGATACCTCAAACAGTCCTTTAGAACCTTTGGTGATGATACGCAAGAAGGAAAGTATGCAGCATGAGTTTGGAGTGCTAGCAATTTTCAAAAAGGTGTTTTAAAAAAAAACCTCATAAATTGAGCACATTTGGTGGACTCAGTTGGAATATGTAAAACCTTGCATTGCTGTTTTTAGAGTCGCTTCAGAATAGAACAGCACTTTAATGAGTCTGATGAAGTTCCAAATCACTCCATCAGTCCTATTGTGTGATAATGTTGGTCTGCTGAATTATATGCATCGGAAGGTCAGGATTAGTTTCTACTACTATAATACCAGTACTGAGGGTCTGATTACAAGCCCATTGAAGTCACTAATGAAGTGAAGACTCCCATTGATTTCAAAGGGCTTTGGTTCAGGCCCTTGGTTCCCATAGATTCTGGATTTCTTTCATATCCTGTGTTTGTGATTTCTAAGTAATTCCCTTTTCCCCCAATCAAAACAAAACAGATCTCTAAAGCGGTCAGGTCATATGTTCTCTTCTAACGTTCCCCTTATAGAAAAGTTCTATAGTGCATAGGGATCAAAACCAAAACGTATCTATGCACATAAATCTAGGACACTAATCACAGATAGATTTTGACACATTCATTTAGATATGAAGTTTTATAGAGATTCCATCTTTAAAAAGAATGCATAGCAGAATGTCCCAGAGAATTCTTTTGTGTTTTAATTTGAGCAAACACATTACAAATAATTGTACATTCTAAGTTCAACCTGCTTTCTGTTTTTGACTTATTCTTGTGTACTACAGTTCCCAAGATCTGTGCATAATAAGCATAAGGTAAAAAGTACTGAACTGGTGAGGCAGCGTAGAGGAACCCAATCCTGAATTTAAAAGAGCATTGCTGCTGCATGCCAGTTATTGTAAGACCTCAAAAAGGAGTGGGTTGCTAAGCACCTTGGTTTGCATGTTGAATATTGCACTTTAGCCTCTTAGCCCACCACCATTCCTGTTTTCTTCCCATATCCTGATATTTATATAACTTTGCAAGAGCTATACCAATTTACATCAGCTGAAGATTTGGCCCTATACATCTATTGTTACAAATTAAACAACCATGACATGCGACTTTCTATAAACTGTCAAGAAAGTATGTGTGTTTACAGGTGCTAAATACCTAATTGTATTAAATGTTATGTTAATGTAGAACTGACAGTGTCGTACTTACCTAAAGTTTCATGGTATTTAATTGTAACTCCTTATATATACACCCCAACACAATACTGGTCACTGTTGGTCAAATTCACCGCCCTTCACACAAAGACCAAGTAAATAGATTTTGTATGAGAACTCTGCAGGAGTTTGGGGATTTAATCCACCTCCCAAACCATTAGTATTCTGAGCCATAAATTGATCAAGTGGTCCTTATCTTGGGTCATAGACAATGCTAGCCTCTACACCAGCTGAGTTGGACCAAGCATGGAGTGCCTCACATCCCCAGCATTTAGGTGATATAGAGACTTCCCTCCCCAGCATAGCTTCTCCACTCACACCTCCCAACGTCTGCATTCTGCCCACAGTTCAGAAGGCATTGATCCTGTCTTACTTAGCTATACTAAGCTGAGATATTGCATACATATGTTATTGGAGAAAGAGATATTATGTCTAATTTTAACAGTCCCCACTGTATATGAAACAAGCAGAGTTGAGGCTACATGGTCAACCATAACATTTGCCATTTCCTAACTGCTGAGTTCTAACTAGAGTAACCTTATCCTTGCACTAGTGTGGGGATTTTTTTGCTTGTTTGTTTTGTATTAAATTACATTACCCGGAAGATGGGTTAAATTGGAATGTTCGAGCCTCTAGTGTGGAGTGTCTCAGTCTCCCAGTTCACAAATTTCTTCTCTCACTTACATGTTTCTTCTAGAAGTGATTCTGTTTGCTCCTCCTGGGGGACAG
>NW_027057744.1:0-3034 GCF_011386835.1 Chrysemys picta bellii
TCAATTAGTGAGATCAGGAATTGGTGATAAAGAGAGCAGTGCTGAACTAAACTGGATCCTGAACTGAATGGAGGCAAGCCAGTGCAGTTGTTTAAGGAAACTGGCTAAATGTGGTCGAGCGTGACCTGGCACAGTACGACTGTGTTTATTTGATGGTGCTTTTTCCCAGGCTACACTAATCTTGTAGACCTTTGTTACCTTTACTCCTTTTCAACAAAGGAGTAGGTAAACAGAAGAAAGTGCCTCCTATCATTCACTTCTGCCTTTCTTGCAATTTCTCCAGTACAACAGTAACCGCACTGTAGTACTTGCAAAAAGGCTGTTGGCTGAGGTGAGAGCTAATTTGTTTAGAATTACTAAGAGCAGATATCCAGAAAATAAGATTTGTGATAAAGTCAGAGTTTACTAATGCAGTTGATAGCTCTATAAACACTAAATGCATGAATTGTAACTTTTATATGATTAATCTAATTGATAATTTGAAACAACAGCTTTACAAGAGCTCACTGGGTACAGTTTATTTTGTTTTTAATGATTGACTCATTTAGCAGTTCGGTGAAATTGGAATATTTTATAGAATAGTACTTAAAAGCTAAGATTGGATCATTTGGTTATTCTCTAAAGGCCCGACATGGTTAATTTCAACCCACTCAGGATCTTAGTCCTAATTTTTAAAACAAACTATAATTAAAACTATTTACTCTTGTGACAGTGTACCCCATAAGGCTTTATGGGGGGGCGTTTATAAATGTATGTATGATATAACTGAAATATGTTTTGTGCCGCCTGTGCCACGTAACATATCTCCGTAAAGGTTATGGTCTACTATATCTATTCATCCTATTTGTACATATATATCATTTTCCACTTGAGCTTAAGAAGTTGGGCTGTATGCTTGCTTGATTTCTAAGTAAGCTCTGTGAGGCATTTGGTCAGCTTCTTTAGGAAGGAATTCACCAGGTTAAGTACCTGATCAGGAAACACTTGGGGAACAATGCATCTTGGAATGCTCCAATCCACATGAGAAGTCTTCCTGGAGACATGCAAGATACCATGTGGACAATGGCTTCAGCCTGTAAAGACTGAGTCATGCAGGGACATGTGACTTGCCCAGGTGACCCCAGAACTCCATCTTGGAGCTGGGCTTTGCATAGGAGGGAGGAGGGGGGGGTCTCCACCCACAAGAGAGAGTCTATTTAAATCCGTGGGAGACCCCTCCATTTTGTCTTCAGCTGGCTAAAGAAGGAGCCTCTCCACCCCCCCCAAGATACTTGAAGGAGACTGAAACAAAGGACAGTAACTACAGGGGGTGTGAGTGATTGCTGGACCCAGGCTAAAAGGAGATTAGCCTGTAAAAGGGAGCACTCTGGAACTGGTGAGGAAATTATCTGTATTCAGTTTGATTAGGCATAGATTTGCGCATTTTATTTTATTTTGCTTGGTGACTTACTTTGTTCTGTCTGTTACTACTTTGAACCACCTAAATCCTACTGTCTGTATTTAATAAAATCACTTTTTATTTAGTAATTTACTCAGAGTATGTATTAATACCTGGGGGAGCAAACAGCTGTGCATATCTCTCTATCAGTGTTATAGAGGGCGAACAATTTATGAGTTTGCCCTGCATAAGCTTTATGCAGGGTAAAACGGATTTATCTGGGTTTAGACCCCATTGGGAGTTGGGCATCTGAGTGCTAAAGACAAGCACACTACTGTGAACTGTTTTCAGGTAAACTTGCAGCTTTGGAACAAGTGATTCAGACCCTGGATCTGTGTTAGAGCCAGACAGGAGTGGCTGGCTCAGCAAGACAGGGTGCTGGAGTCCTGAGCTGGCAGGGAAAACAGGAGCAGGGGTAGTCTTTGCACATCGGGTGGCACCTCCCAAGGGGGTTTCTGTGATCCAACCCGTCACAGTGGCATAGTCGAGCAGGGTCTGTGCACAGCTGATTGCTTTGAGATACTGGTAGTGATTTTAAGTGAGTTTTAAGTGTGGTGGCTGGAGAACAGACAAAGTGGTTACTGGTTTGTTATTTTCTGTTTGCTTATTTCGGGAAAGGGAAGTAGGGACAGAAAAGGAAGCTCTCTGTTAACTAAGAATCCCCTGAGCTGAGTGCATCTCAGTTTCAGTGAACTGCACAGGGGTTGTGGCCCAGCACAAGAAAGCAGGAAAATGAGTACTAGTGATCTCAGTTCCAGTGAACTGCAGAGGGGTTGTAGCCCAGCACAAGAAAGCAGGACAATGAGTACCAGTGACGCTGCTATTAAACTAAAGCTGGCCAGGTTGGAAGCAAAAGAGAGAGAAAGTGAACATAAGAGACGGCTGGAACTAAGACAATTAGAAATTAGTGCCATGGAGGCAGAACATGCAAGGGAAGAGGCTGCCCACAAGAGGGCTATGGAGGCAGAGGCAGCTGCCCACGAGAGGGTTATGGAAGCCCAGAGGGAGGCCCGGAAACATGAACTGGCTGTTATGGAGTCGGGGAGACGAAACCCTCCCCCTGCTGGCTCCACTTCCCCAAAAAGCCACAAATGGGAGCGACTATGTCCACAGTATGACGAGTCCAGCGATATCGCCGAATATTTCATCACCTTTGAGAGACTGTGCACCCTCCATGCCATCCCTGAAGATCAGAAGATGACCACATTGATAGCAAAATTGACTGGCAGAGCTCTGGACATATTCAATAAGATGCCTATTGATGATGCTTCAAACTATGGTAAATTTAAGGAACTGGTTTTGAAACAGTTTCAGGTTACACCTGAAACCTACAGGGTTAAATTCAGGAGCCTTAAGAGGGGATCTGGATTAAGTAATGTGGCTTATGCCAATGAAATGAGAGATTTGGTAGATAAATGGGTGCGGGGGAGAGGCATTACCAGCTTTGAAGGGATGTGTGATCTGGTTACTCAGGAACACTTCCTGAATATGTGCAGTGATGAGGTAAAACAGTATTTGTGGGACAAAAAGGTAAATGCAGTGGGTGAATTAGCTGAGTATGCTGACTCTTATGAACAGGCCCAAGCTGCGATCAAA
>NW_027057745.1:0-3031 GCF_011386835.1 Chrysemys picta bellii
CAGTCATTCTGTAGTAATAGAACATGGTGTACAAGTGAAATGCATTTATAACACAGCTATCTATGAACTCTATTTTGAATTAATAGGATCTCTGTAACCTCCTGGCAAGAAGGGTGTACACCTCTGTCCAACGCTGTGGGCGTTAACATTCTTTTTCTGTTTTATTAGTGGCGGCACCTGACTTGCTGGATCCCAAATCTGCCACTCAGAACTCCAAACCACGGCTATTGTTTTCTACAAAACCCACAGTGCTCTCGTCACGAGAGGAATGTGATTCGGCTATTAATGTTATGAAATGGAAGACTGTCTCAACGATTTTTCTGCTGGTTGTTGTATATTTAATAATTGGAGCTACTGTCTTCAAAGCCCTGGAGCAGCCACGTGAAACTTCCCAAAGAGCCACCATTGTGATTCAGAAGCAGACGTTTGTATCTGAGCGTTCCTGTGTGAATGCATCGGAGCTCGATGAACTAATTCAGGTCATTCATGCAAAAAAGTAACTTGTTCCTATGTTTTAGAAGAATGAATTCTTCTATAGCAATGGTTCTGTAATAAATGGGACACCGCTGTATCAGCATTTGAGCTGCAAATGTAGCAAGAAGGCTAACTTAAGACAGAAAAGTTGGCAATAGCATTTTTAAATGAGGCTTCAGCTGAAAAGTCATTGCTAATTTTTGTTTATATTCAGTGTGCATTATAGACAACTTTTAAATTGAAGGCTCCTGTGCTAATTAAATGACTATTCATTAGCACTATGTACAATTTAATAGTTCACAAAGGAATGGGTGTATTGATTGAGCCTTACTTGCTTTGTCTATATTGGGAAAGCAGAGCATTGCCAACCATTACCTTAAGAAAGTTCAGATTTATCATTACTTTAGCAAACAATTCTCTCTTCTAGCTGGACGTTTATTTCCACAGTTTTTTGTTTTAAATACAGCAAAATAATATTAGCTAGCTATTGCCATTACAAATCTTGTTTTTTTTTTAATTTCAACATCGAAAGGCTAAATCCTCAGCTGATAGAAATCAGCATCACTCTGTTGAAGTCAGCTTATACCACCTCATGATCTGGCTCATCATATTCTCAGGTGTTTCAAATGGCACCGTGAACTCAGGGGTTGTACCTTATGACTGGAGAATTGCAAATGTAATACTTCTATTTTAGAAAGGGGAAAAAATGTGATTTGGGAAAGTACAGGCCTTTTAGTTTGGCCTCAATTGTATGCAATTTTGAAAGTAGTTAAAGACATAGAGGTAAAAAAGGCAATTGGGATAAAATACATGTTTTTACAAAAAGGAGATCGCTGAGAAGATAACTGATTTTCTAGACAAAGGAAATGCATTAGATGTAATCTACCTGGATTTCAGTAAGGCATTTGATTCAATTCCACAGGAGAAATGATTAGTTAAATTGGAGAAGATGGGGATTAATACAAGAACGAAAGGTGGGTAAGGAGTCGGGTAAAAGGAGACTACAACTGGTCATACTGAAAAGTGAACTGTCAGGCTGGAGGAGTTGTTGAGTTCCTCAGGAATCATTCTTGGAACCAATCTTATTTAACATTTTCATTAATGACCTTTGCACAAAAAGTGGGAATGAGCTAGTAAAATTTGTGGAGGACACAAAATTGGGATGTATTGCCAATACAGAGAGGACTGGAATGTCATACAAGAAAATTTGGATGACTTTGAAAATTGGAGTAATAGGAATGAGATGAAATGTAGTGGTATAAAGTGCAAGGTCATGCACTTAGGGACTAACAGTTAGAATTTTTGTTATAAACTGGGGACGTATCAGTTGGAAGC
This sequence comes from Chrysemys picta bellii, assembly GCF_011386835.1. Lineage (NCBI taxonomy): Eukaryota > Metazoa > Chordata > Testudines > Emydidae > Chrysemys > Chrysemys picta. Next base: position 1,810 of record NW_027057745.1, read on the forward strand.
AACAGAAGAGGAGAAAGACAGGGATGACTATGTGCTGTCAATATGATGCATCTGTAAAAAAGGCTAATGCAATTCTAGGCTGCATCAGGCGAGGTATTTCCAGTAGAGTTAGGGAAGTGTTAGTACTGTTATACAAGGCACTGGTGAGACCATATCTGGAATACTGTGTGCAGTTTTGGTCTCCCATGTTTAAGAAAGATGAAATCAAACTGGAACAGGTGCAGAGAAGAGTTACTAGGATGACCAGAGGCCTAGTCTGAGAAGCATATTAGCATTTATATATATAACTAACATATTAACCAATCGTGGTGGGTTGGTTTTTTTGGTAGCACGGGAGAATCTGTCTCTCTTGTGGGATTTGCAGAATCTAAGTTTTTTGCGGCTGGGAGTGGGATAAATATAAAAGAAACAATGCAGGAGCAGGTGGGAGTAGATATTGGAGGCAGGATGGGAGTGGGATTAAAAAAATAGTCCCATGTAGGGCTTTACATCAGATGAGTGAAGTTTTGGAACATCTTTCCAAGGGGAGTAGTGGGGGACAAAAATCCTAACTTGTTTTAAGACTGAGCTTGCTAAATGCACGGAGGAGATGGTATGATGCAATTGCCTACAATGGCATATGGCCCATCCGCAATGGCTATTAGCAAATATCTCCAATAGCACTAGACGGGGAGGGCTATGAGTTACTAGAGAGAATTCTTTCCCAGGTGTCTAGCTCAGGGGGGGCAAACTTTTTTTTGGCCTGAGGGCCACATCAGGGTTCAAAATTGTATGGAGGGCTGGGTAGGGGAGGCGGTGCCTCCCCAAATAGCCTGGCCCCTGCCCCTATCCACCCCCTCTGACTTCCCGCCCCCTGACTGGCCCCCTCAGAATAGCCGACCATCCACCCCCCCCCTGCTCCTTGTCCCCTGACTGCCCCCTCTAGTGACCCCCCCACCTTAACTGCCCCCCCCAGGACTCCGTCCCCTGACAGGTCCCCCAGGACTCCCACGCCCTATCCAACTGCTCCCTGTCCCCTGACTGCCCCGACCCATATGCATACCCCTGCGGTGTGACTGCCTACGGCAAATGGCAGGGTGGGGGGCAGTCAGAGAACAGGGGGCATTGGATGGGGTGGAGACTCAAGGGGAGGGCGGTCAGGGGAGGGGGAGCGGGGGAAGTGCCGGGGCTCGCCTACCTGGCCGGGAGCTCGGGTGCACCGGACAGGACGGTCTTGTGGGCT
>NW_027057746.1:0-3029 GCF_011386835.1 Chrysemys picta bellii
AGGTTTGGGGTGCAGGAGGGTGCTCCGGGCTGGCATCGAGGGGTTTAGAGGGCAGGAGGAGGATCAGGGCAGGGGCAGAGGTTTGGGGTGCAGGAGGGGTTACAGGTTACAGGTGGTACCTCAAGCAGCTCCCAGAAGTAGTGGCATGTCTCCCCTCCAGCTCCTACGTGGAGACGCGGCCAGGCAGCTCTGCATGCTGCCCTGTCCACAGGCACTGCCCCCGTAGCTCCCATTGGCCATGGTTCCCGGCCAATCAGAGCTGCAGAGCTGGCGCTTGGGGCCCCTGCTGCCCCTATGCATAGGAATCGGAAGGGGAACATGCCGCTGTTTCCTGGTGCTACGCAGAGCCATGGCAGGCAAGGAGCCTGCCTTAGCTCCACTGAGCCGCCGACCGGACTTTTAATGGCCCAGGGTCCCTTTTTGACCGGGCGTTCAACCTGACACCTGGCAACCCTAATCCTAACAAATCTCTAAAATTGATTCAAGTTACTCACAGCTGGGATAGCAGTTAACCAATCCAATAAAAACATAAGAGTGATCAGACTGGGTCAAACCAATGGTCCATCTAGCCCAGTATCCTGTCTTCTGGCAGTGGCCAGTCCAGATGCTCCAGGGAAATGAACAGAACAGGACAATTATTAAATGATCCATCCCATCTCCCAGTCTCAGCTTCTGGCTGTCAGAGGTTTAGGAATGCCCAGAGCATGGAGTTGCACCCCTGACCATCTTGGCTAATAGATGGACCTATCCTCCATGAGCTAATTCTTCTTTGAACTCAGTTATGCTTTTGGCCTTCACAACATCCCCTGGCTACAAGTTTCACAGGTTGACTGTGCATTCTATGAAGAAGTACTTCCTTATGTTTGTTTTAAACAATGCAGTCAAGTGTAGCCTTTCACCTGTTTCTACCAATGTTTAGAGATTTTCACCCACCCGTGCATTTTTCTTGAGTAATGGAACACACAGTGCTGGATATGCACAGTGCATTATTTTCAATCATTGATAACTTTATTTCAAAACCAAATTATTTCACATATGCTGAAAATACCAGTCATGATTCAGATCTCCCAACAGCACAAGTCTGAGGTTAAGATAGAGTTCTCCCAATGAAAAGCAAAAGTTGTACTGGTGACAGTGTCTACTTATGTTCAAATAATCCTAAAATTGTGGAATAGATTTTTTCTTAAATATTTTATTCATAATTTAACTCTACCACAGGTAGGGTCAGAATCTGCCACCCTTGTTCACAGATTGCAAATGTTACTCCACAAGAATGAAATCACTGAGTCTATTTGCATAGTAGATTACTACTCAGCATCAGTAAGTGTGGCAGAATCAAATCTTTCATTTTTGTCTACTGGAAGAAATAAGGCTTAGAACTGAAGCACAACTAAAATTTAAGAAAATAGTATCAAATCTATTTAGGTCTGCAAATCACCAAAAGGAAATAGAAAAAGCTACTCCAGAAAACAAGTTAGCAATGTTTCTAAAATGCCATTAAGGAGATTATGTAGGATAAAACTGGAATTATATAAAAGTATAAGATTTTGTAAAAAGAAGAAACAGTTAATTTTATTCAAACTTTATTGAGTTTCTTAGATTTATTAAATGAGAAGAGAATGTTCCAGAAAGTCTTTGGTTTGATCATAATAAATTATTTTCCATAATATTCATAATCTGATTCTTAGCAAATCTAAGTTTTACTGGAAAAAGTAAGGCTTGCTCCTTGTCCTTTCTGCTATGTTTATATTGCCGGTACATTAGCCAGACTAGTTGTCTCCAATGTAGTTTGTCAACAATGGAGTTTACCTCAAGTTAACTGATTGCCAAATTATTTGAGATAGCTAACACAAGCTTCTATGAAATTACTATAACCAGTGAAGAGCCAAACAAATAGTGCTGTAAGTACACCTATACCGTTGTCCCCCTCCCTTCCCGTCTCCTACACACTTCTGGTGAACATTAAAGGAAAAAAAGTGCACACTCAGTTTATGTCCCTATGTAAAACATATTTCCTCCAAAAAAATCATAAAGTCCTAGTAATGCAGGCAGAGATATGTCAAGCCAGATGACAATAAGTCTAAAAAAAAATGCAAGCAAAAATTGCAGCACTAATGTGAGACATACTAAACGTCGTGCATTTTTATGTTAGCCACTTAATGTTGAATTGTGCATCCTTGTCTCACGTGATTGGTCCAAATGGTGTCAACAAGCCTATTCACATGAGTGATGGTTTGCAGTATTTAAGGCTCAATTCCTGCAAATGTTTACACATGTGCTTAGTTTTACGCATGTGAGTAGTCACTGGGAGAACCTGTGTGAGTAAAGGTGAGCCTATGTGTAAACCTTAGCAGGATTGGGAGTGTTAGACTGTAATATCTTTGAGGCAGAGACCTTCTCTGCTGGATTGTCTGTAAAGATTTAGCATACTGGATTACTATCATTTAATAATGTGTATAGTGCTACAGAGCTATTAGTTACATTCTCCTTCAATTAAGTCTTATTATCTTGCCCTTATGTTCCTTTATTTATTTTTTTCCACATTAGCAAACAGTGATATAGGTGCTCAGGTAGCCTCAGTATTACTTCATCTTTCCTCTTTATCAGGGGAAGTAGCTCCTTGCCTGGTAATGCACTCATTTTGCTTAGCATGTGGTTGGGTGGACAGGGGCCAAGTTAAACAAGTCTCCTAGAATGTGAAGGTCAATCCATCATAAATTAAGCTAGATGACAGGCATGCAAGGCAAACAGTTAATGAGTTATCGGTGTTGTATTAAAGTTAGTGTAACTAGCCAGGTACATTTACTGGCTAGTTAAGTTTGGTATGTGTTATTATTAAGAAAAGACTCCTGCCAGTCCAAGACTTTTGCTTTGTGAGATCCCAAAAATGACAAAAATGGTGGGGGAGAGATCAGGTTCAGATGACTGACCTCCAACCCTTGTCCCAACATGAAAGGTGGGGTTGGGAATGGTGTCTAGTGGTGAATTGTTTCCTACCTTTTGGTCACACACCCCAAAATATGTCAGGT
>NW_027057747.1:0-3026 GCF_011386835.1 Chrysemys picta bellii
GCCGCCCATTGCCAGCCCCTCCCTGCCCCCCTTGCCAGCCTCGGGCTGCACCCCCCTGCCCCCATTGCCAGCCTCTCCCTGCATCTCCCTGCCCCCCGTTGCCATCCTCTCCCTGCACCCCCCTGCCCCCCATTGCCAGCCTCTGGCTGCACCCCCCGCCCCCATTGCCAGCCTCTCCCTGCCCCCCGTCCCCCATTGCCAGTCCCCCCTACCCCCTATTGCCAGCCTCTGGCTGTGAACACGCCTGGTGAGGGGCGTTTGAACCCTAACAACCGCCTGGTTCCTAATGTCCTGGGGAGCATGTGGAGCAGCATCGCCCAGACAGTTCGGGAAGCCCCTTGTTTGATGTTACGTGTTCAAAACCAGGGACCCTCCATAGGCCACAGCTGTGACCCAGCTCTGCCGGGCTGTCCTCTGAGAGAGGAGCCGCTCCAGATCCGGCTGGGGTGACGGGGCACTGGGGCGATGGGACAGCCCGTGTCTCTGGGACAGGCTCGTCTGGGGCTGGCTGGACCAGGGAGGAGCAGTGCAGAGGGATTGCTGCACAAGTGAGCCTGTGGCAGGCGTGTTTGTGCCCATTGCACATCCGGCACCGACCCCTGATGCTGCTGGGTCTTACTCATAGACAGCGGCCTTGTCCTCCTGCCCCCAGGATCACGCACAGACAAGGCGGCTGGGCAATTTTTGTGTCATTTCCTATATTTGTACAGCTCCCAACCTCAACATCCTGGGGAGCCAAACCGACCCCCCCCCCCGACTCATCCTCAGACCAAGGCCCTTTGATCCACCAGGCGCAGACCTCTGCCCCTTGAGCTGCAGCGTAACCGAGAGCAGTAGCTGTTCCCTCTCCGTGGCCCAGGCACCAGAGGGGGTGAGCTAGTGCCTCTGGGCAGTCAATATCGCCTAGAGGAAAGAAAGTTTAGCCCAAACAGGGACGTTAGCTGGTTCAATGAGACATGAGGGTGATAGGGATGTTGTCGCAGGGCAATCAGGTTGGTCAGGCATGACTTGCCCTTGGTGAATCCAGGTTGACTGTTCCCGATCACCTTCCTCTCTTCCAAGTGCTTCAAAATGGATTCCTTGAGGACCTGCTCTATCATTTTGCCAGGGACTGAGTGAGGCGGACCGGTCTGTAGCTCCCCAGGTTCTCTTTCTTCCCTTTTTGAAAGATGGGCATTATATTTGCCTTCTTTCCAATCGTCCGGGACCTCCCCCAATCATAGAATCTCAGGGTTGGAAGGGACCTCAGAAGGTATCTAGTCTAACCCCCTGCTCAAAGCAGGACCAACACCAACTAAATCATCCCAGCCAGGGCTTTGTCAAGCCTGACCTTAAAAACCTCTAAGGAAGGAGATTCCACCACCTCCCTAGGGAACCCATTCCAATGCTTCACCACCCTCCTAGTGAAAAAGATTTTCCTGATATCCAACCTAAACCTCCCCCACTGCACAGTGCCCTGAGCTGAGCGAAGGAGACCCTGTGCCCCCCCGCCCCCGCTGCCACTGACCTACCCCTGCCGGCCCCTCCCAGAGAGTAATGGGGCCATGTGCTTTCATCTGAGCTTATCCGACCCTGTGACATACGGGGGTCAATGTTGCTCCTGCCTCTGTCCCCGCACCTGCTGCTGTTGCAAACAGGCCCCGTTGTGGGGGGCAGGTGAGGGAGGGGAAAGGGAACAGGCCATGTCAGGGAGGGGAGCAACGTGTGGGCAGTACATTGAATCAGCGCAGGCTGTGACTTCACTTTCTGCCCTATGCCCCGAGCTGCCGAGGGGCCAGATGACGCCCAGCGCCTCTGTGAATACTGGCTGAATGTTTAAAGGCCTGGTCTGCACACAGTTCTTGGTAGGTCTAGAACTATTTTGGGTAGGGATGCATTTATTTACATCTCCCTTAATAGTTGTCCCAGCACAGTTCTATCCTCATACAAGTGTCTTACACCAATATAGCTTATTCCCCTCACTGTACTGGTAGAAAGCACCGTTATACTGATAGGACTGTTCCCATACTAGGGGGGTTGTACTGCTTCAACTATACTAGTAGAGCTCAAGCACTACAACTTTCTAGTGTAAATAAGCCCCTGCTCACTATCACTCGTGCACCTTTATATTGAATTAGAACAAAAAAGTCAGTACCTTGTTACGGAGGAACAGAGATTGCCTCCCCACAGGACAAATGACACTCAGATACTTGGCCCTCAGATACTGTGGTGATGGGCACCAACTGAGAAACCTAGATAAATAGCTCCATGTAGACGAACGAATGTCAGTGCAGAGGTGTCATGGGGTTGCTGGTCCTTTAAGTGGAGTCTGGGCCCAGGCTATGTATGGGAAGGTAATTTAAAAGCAAAGAGCCCATGTAGGGCAGATGATTGTCTGTCAGGCACCTGGCCCTGATCAAAGGCCATCAGGACTCAGTGGCAAGGAGGAGCTCTTGGGACAGGCCCGTTCTGTTGCTGCAGGAGGAGACCTACAGCCTGTTTAACTCTCTAAGCTGTCAGGTAAACTGATGGAGTAGAAAGGGTCCAGCTTTAGCCCCCAGCTCAGCCAATCAGCATTGAGACTCTGTGGGGCGGGAGGCTGAGGGGTCTCACCACATGGCCCAAAGGATGGCCCAGCTCACCAGTGGGGATCACTGTCAGAGCACTCTTCCTGTCCCATGGCTTTGTGAGGGCCTCCCACAATGAGGGCTGGACAGCAGCCCCCTCCTCGCCTGTGGAGGGAGAGAAGAAGGGAAAAGGGAAAACAAAAGAGACACAAACCCCAATGTCCCCAGTGACTCTAAGGGACAAAGTCCTCAGTGGGGGGAAAATTCTCCCACCTTAACCTAGTGTTTTCCATGCCTAGAATTTGGCCGGCACCAGATGGCTCAGGCTGAACAGGTTCCAAACCGCTCTGAGGCTCTGACCTTCTCCACAGGGACGGCTGTTTTCCAACTAAATCAGTAGTGGGAAAGGGGGAAACTCCGAAGAGGCTCCTCCTCGCGCTCACGTACCTGAACCTGAATTCTCCCTCAGGCCTCAAGGGG
>NW_027057748.1:0-3024 GCF_011386835.1 Chrysemys picta bellii
TATATATTTATGCTGACAGTGATTTTTGTGTGAAGGGAATACAGTTTTGGATACAGCATTGGTATAGGAACAGGTGAAAAGCAGCAAATTAAAAAAAATTGCATACTCAAAAAAAAAAAAAAAAAAAAAAAAAGATTTACCAGTGGGTAAAAAAAACCCTAAACAGTTAAAGGTGCGACATGTAAGGGCACACAGTAAAGAAACAGGTATAAAAACCGCCTGGAATAATCGGGTAGATACAATAGCCCGACAAGAATGTCTGTGCTGACACATCTGAGCCAACAGATGGCACTGCAAATCACCCTAACCATGTTCCAAAAAACCAGAAGTTACTTAATGGAAAAAGTGGAAGGGACTTTAAAAAGGCTAAAACAAGAGGCAGAATGGGAGTGTATGAATCAGGGATCGGCAACCTATGGCACGCGTGCCAAAGGCGGCATGTGAGCTGATTTTCAGCGGCACTCACACTGCCTGGGTCCTGGCCACCGGTCCGGGGGCCTCTGCATTTTAATTTAATTTTAAATGAAGCTTCTTAAACATTTTAAAAACCTTATTTACTTTACATACAACAATACTTTAATTATATATTATAGACTTATAGAAACAGACCTTCTAAAAATGTTAAAATGTATTACTGGCACGTGAAACCTTAAATCAGAGTGAATAAATGAAGACTCGGCACACCACTTCTGAAAGGTTGCCGACCCCTGGAAAGAATAATATTAAAATATGGGTACGGAATTGTGTGCGGTACAGTCAGGACGAGGCTCGTCCTCTGCACTGGCAACCCATGATGCACCAACGAAGGCTTGGGCCGTGGCACAGGGTTCAAATTGATTTTATTAATAAATTGCCAAGAAGTAAGGAAAGATTCCAGTATTTATTGGTAATAATTAATTCCTTTTCAGAATGAGTGAAGGCATTTCCTACTAAAAATAATAGCACAGGGGAGTGGTCAAAAAGTTTTTTAATAAGGTAGTATGTAAATATGGCACCCCCGAAATAATAAATTTTAATAATGGAAAAGTTGAGTAGTTTGGATTCCATCCAGTAGAGGGCAGTGGTGCACATGAATGCGCTAACCCATTTATTACACTATTCAACTATGCTGGAATGCTGATTGCTTTTGTAGACTGCAGGTTGAAACTTGTAGCTGGAAAGAAGTGTGAAGTCCAGTCTTCTATGTAAAACTAAACATATGGGGTCGAATTCATCCCTCGTGTAACTCCACTGGGGTCATGGGGCCAGATTCTCAGCTGATATAAATTGCCATAGCTTTATTTAAGTCAATGGAGCGACACCGCTTTCCACCACCTAAGGATCCACCCCATAGTCTTGTAATATATCCCCGTAGCAGTAAGGCCGGCTCCAGACACCAGCAAAGGAAGCAGGTGCTTGGGGCAGCCAATGGAAAGGGGCAGCACATCCAGTTCTTCGGCGGCAATTCGGCGGCGGGTCCCTCACTCCCTCTCGGAGGGAAGGACCCGCCGCTGAATTGCCGCTGAAGAATGAAGCGGCGTGGTAGAGCTGCCGCTGAAGTGCCGCCAATCGCGGCTTTATCTTTTTTTTTTGTGTGGCTTCGCCACTAGGGGCGGCAAAAAAGCTGGAGCTGGCCCTGCGTAGCAGTAGGTCTCAAGTCATGGGTTAGCGAGGGTCAGAATGACAGGGGCTCACTGACTTTTCTGGTGCTTAAAAATGCAGGTGTTTATAGAATGGATTTTCTTCAAAAATGTTAATTGAATGAAATAAAGTGACAACGAAATGGGTGGTTACAAGACAAATGGGTCTTCGTTTCTTTTTCAAGTGACTATAATTATCCAGTCATTTACAATAGAGCCCAACAGAATCAGAAATATCGGCCTGGAAGGGACCTTGAGAGGTCATCCAGTCCAGCCCCCTTCGCTGAGGCAGGACCAAGTAACCCTGGTGTATTCCTGACAGGTGTTTGTCCAGCCTGTTCTTAAAACCTCCACTGAAGGGGATTCCACGACCTCCCTTGAAATCCTATTCCAGAGCTTAACTCTTATTAAATTTTCCTAATATATAACTTAAATCTCCCTTGCTGCAGGTTCATTACTTCTTGTCCTCCCTTCAGTGGACATGGAGAACAACTGATCACTGGCCTCTTTCTAACATATTTCTTAATATATTGGAAGCAGGGACAGCCCATCCATATAGGTGAACTAGGTGGTCGCCTAGGGTGCCAAGTTAAATGGGCTGCCAAATTCGAGGAAAAAAATCAAATAAAAAAAAATAAAAGGGGGAAAAAATGAAAAAGATGAAAAAAAATACAAATAAAATAACGAAGATGTCATTATTTCAATTCCCATGTGCATACAGAGGGAATAGGAATTATAATTAATTTCTCTACATTTTTGAGAATTTATTAATATGTCAAATCTTTTATTTACTGCAAAAATAAATAATATTTTAGCGATTTTTTTTTCAATTTGCGACGTAGGGTCAAGATGACCCACTCCGCAATTTTGATAAGCAATAACTCAGCCATAATGAAACACATCCCCCAGTGGCAAGAGCTACAATGCTAGTGACACCTAACTCGAATATATATCAAGGTTGCATAGCCAGAAATTAATGTAGAGCGGAGATATCACGAGTTGATATATGTCAAACGGTCATTTTAACACACATCGCAGGGAGGTGGTTAAGAATCGAGCGAATACTGTGGAAAATTGTGTTTCCTGGTGCCAAAGAATAAAGAATAATGTCTTTCAGCATTATAAATCCAAAATGTGAGTATCTTTAAGCGTTATTAAATCTTAGCGTTATTATCGGGCTGTATAATTATGAACTTTTCTTTGTTATAACTGGTTCACATGTAATAAATAAGGTCCATAAAAGAAAAGTGACAGCGTTAACGCTTAATAGACTACGAAAGTGATGACGTCCCCCTCCAAGCGGGTAACCGTGAGGAAGGGGATTACTTTCCAAACAACCGGTGTCAGGTTATAACGTCAAAAACGGTCATTTTGTTTCCATGTAAACGCTGTAACTAACTGTTTT